>NC_059199.1:9031691-9071691 GCF_020615455.1 Coregonus clupeaformis | reverse complement strand
TAGATTTTTTCCATTGTATCAATGATGGTGGATTGATTGACTTCCAAGTTTTTAGTATACGTTTTTTTCAAAATGAGTGTTGAGAAGAGAATCGTCCAGCCCATTGGGTATCTCACAACACCCTCATATGTCTTTTCTTGAAACAGATGGATTAAAAGTCAGTTTATATTGTAAAACTTCTGACTGCCAACTTTCTAGCTCCTCTCATAACTTTTGGACTTTATAACATTCTCAGAAAGCATGGATTATTGAATCATTATTAGTTTTTGCTGTAGAATTTGTGAATTTTGTATAAAATGTATAATACATTATATACATGAGTTTATACTGGATTAAGGGTACATTTTCGTTAACTGTAATTTCGGTACTAATAGTCCAACTTTCCCTCCATTTTATGCCAACATCAGTTCTTTTTAAATCTTGGTTCCAATAGTTTATATATTTTTTTCTAAGACATTGTCAGTTGGATATGCTCTCTGCAAGGTTTGGTACATCTTCCCTATCGTATGAACGTCCTTTTCTGACTCAAATAAAATTCCCTCAAGGTTTCTCTGATGTCCAAAACTTTTAAGTTTTAATGTTTTTGAAAACGATCTACCTTGGTCAGTACAAAATTACTTTTTTAAAATTCTGTCATGGAAATAAATGGTAACAATTTACTTGACGCCCAGTGTCATAACATGTTATGACACGGTCATAACGTGTCATAATATGGTCATAACAGCTGACATAACCTGTCATAACCTGTCATAGTATGGTAATAACACTTTCATGACCCCATATATTTACACCTGTTGTGACATATATTGCAATATTTTATGGCTGGTTATGACACCTACATAAGAGTGTCAAAACCCACATTTATTCAAATTAGTTTTTTTCCCTGCCGAGAAGTTTTTGTTTCTTAAATCCTGTGTAATGTAATGAATGATTTACAGTCATGGTTTTTTCGTCATATTTTAAATAACTTTAAATAAAAAAATACACTTTATGACACATTCATGAAGCATTATATGACCATCCTGTGTCACTTTACTTGAACTAAGAAAATACCCTTTATGCCACTGTCAAGAAGCATTATGACCATCCTGTGTCACTTTACTTGGACTAAGAAAATACCCTTTATGCCACTGTCAAGAAGCATTATGACCATCATAATCATATAAGCCAGATGGGCCTATCAGGTACAGGCCTTTATATCAGTCATCAGTCAATAAGAGGGTGTCTTGTCCTGCTCCTGAAATCTGCTCCTGCATTCATCCCAGTCATCAGCAAACAGAGCATTGGGGATAGGTTCATGTCTGACATCAATGTGTGCGCAATGACAATGATAATTTAACATACAACATAAACATACTGTTGACGTGTAGGCTATGGTGTAATGGAATGTGTTGCCTTGGGTGGTAGGTTTTGTGGGTTTTGACACTCTTATGTAGGTGTCATAACCAACCAATATATGTCACAACAGGTCTAAATATATGTGTCATGACAGTGTTATGACTATATTATAACAGGTTATGGCAGCTGTTATGACATGGTTATGACTGTGTCATAATGTGTTTTAACGCTGGGTGTCAAGTAAAGTGTTACCAAATAAATGTATTTCCTGTTACCGAGTCATTTACGGGTTTTTTTTTGTTTAATTTTTTCCACGTGGGACAATTTATCGATTTAATTCTGAAAAGCTATCCAGTTCCTGCATGTATTATGACGACACTTTGGGACGTTTTGGTTCGTTTTGGTCTTCGGCAGAGGTTTTTTCGGAAGTCGGCAGCCGAAGTCTACGCCCCTTCATCAGTGATTGGTCAACATTAGGGATTCTTCAATTAAGTGTTTGTTGTCATTCAACGAGAGACGACTCGTCATACTGCACCAAACATCTTAGTTAAATGTAACGTTGTGCGACTAAGATCTCGAATAAGATCTCCTCTGCAAAAATGTCAAAAATGAATGACAGATTTCTTGTATTATCTTAGATTAATTCTGACTATTTTGAGGAAGTGTATACTGGCTACAGCGTCCCGAGATGGACAAACAGTACTATTGCCGCTTTTTTCAAGCGAAGGTCCCTCAATCCCCCTGCCTTCCAGCCACTCATGGAGAGCACTGTGCAAGCCACCGTTACAAAAGGGCACTGGTGACATGCAATGGAGGGTTTTGCACGGCATCAATGCAGTTCATGCTTTTGTATCTGTTATTAACTCAGATGTTGGAGATGGAAGTCCTTTTTGTAACATAAGAGAAACATTTTTTCACTATTTTATGGAGTGTGAGAGGATAAAACCTCTCTTTGAAATACTGGAGTCTTTGTTTAAAGTTGTAGGGGAGATTTTCAATAACACTGTTTTTATTTTTGGGTTTCAATATAGTAAGCAACAGAAAATAAAATGTCAAATGTTACATTTTATTTCGGGACGAGCTAAAATATCAATATCTATGAGTAGGAAACATAAGATAGAAACGGGATATGGGCAGGATGTAAGATGTGGTTTTAAAGGATTAGTCAAAGCGAGAATAAAAAGTGATTTTGAGTTCTTCTCGGCTGTAAAAGATCTCCCATTGTTTGAGGAGAAGTGGGCCTACGAAGAAGTGGTATGTTTTGTGGAGGAGGGGAAACAATGTTTTGTTGATGAAATGAGTTGATGATTATTTTTTTTAAATGTATTTTTATTTTTTATTCATTATTTATTTAGGAATGACACATTTGTTGTTTAATACCTGAAAAGGCACAGTGTGCCATTATTTGTGTTAATAATGAAGTATAAAATAAAAGTTTTATAAAACTCTCTCTCGCTCTCCTCCTCTCTCTCACACTCTCACACTCTCTACCTCTCTACCTCTCTCTCTCTCTCTCTCTCTCTCTCTCTCTCTCTCTCTCTCTCACTCTCACACTCTCTACCTCTCTCTCTCTCTACCTCTCTCTCTCTCTCTCTCTCTACCTCTCTCTCTCTCTCTCTCTCACCTCTCACTCTCTCTCTCTCTCTCTCTCACACTCTCTACCTCTCTCTCTCTCTCTACTCTCTCTCTCTCTCTCTCTCTCTCTCACACTCTCTACCTCTCTCTCTCTCTCTCTCTCTCTCTCTCTCTCTCTCTCTCTCTCTCTCTCTCTCTCTCTCTCTCTCTCTCTCTCTCTCTCTCTCTCTCTCTCTCTCTCTCTCTCTCTCTCTCTCTCTCTCTCTCTGCTGTGATGGCAGACTTTGGTATTTCACCCAATAGATGCAGTTCATTATTTGGTGTTTTGCATTGTACACAAAGTATATTTGTGCAGAATTCTGCATGCGGTCTCAATTTGGCGTGTGTCCCATTTTGTGAATTCCTGGATGGTGAGCGGACCCCAAACCTCATAACCATAAAGGGCAATGGGGGTTCTATAACTCATTAAAGTATTTTTAACCAGACCCTAATTGGTATGTCGAATTTTATGTTCCTTTTGATGTCGTAGAAGGCCCTTTTTGCCTTGTCTCTCAGATCGTTCTCTCTCTCTGTCCCCCCCCCCTTCTCCCCCTCCTCTCTATATCACGGGAAAGAGGACCAGCTCTTCCCTTCACACCTCTGTGCTACAGTTCATCCACCGAGCTTCAGGCGTGTTTGTTTCCTTGTCTTTGAGCGAAGGAACACACTTGAATGCACAAATTCACTGAGCAAGTTGCTTCCAGCGTTCCATTGCCACATGTTACCACCCAGCCACAGTGACTGTCTCAACATGTTACCACCCAGCCACAGTGACTGTCTCTGTTACCCCCCAGACAAAGTGACTGTCTCAACATGTTACCACCCAGCCACAGTGACTGTCTCTGTTACCCCCCAGACAAAGTGACTGTCTCAACATGTTACCACCCAACCAATGTAACTGTCTTTGTTACCACCCAGCCATAGTGACTGTCTCAACATGTTACCACCCAGCCATAGTGACTGTCTCAACATGTTACCACCAAGCCACAGTGACTGTCTCTGTTACCCCCCAGACAAAGTGACTGTCTCAACATGTTACCACCCAGCCAATGTAACTGTCTTTGTTACCACCCAGCCACAGTGACTGTCTCAACATGTTACCACCCAGCCAATGTAACTGTCTTTGTTACCACCCAGCCACAGTGACTGTCTCAACATGTTACCACCCAGCCACAGTGACTGTCTCAACATGTTACCACCCAGCCACAGTGACTGTCTCAACATGTTACCAACCAGCCACAGTGACTGTCTCAACATGTTACCACCCAGCCATAGTGACTGTCTCAACATGTTACCAACCAGCCACAGTGGCTGTCTCAACATGTTACCACCCAGCCATAGTGACTGTCTCAACATGTTACCACCCAGCCACAGTGACTGTCTCAACATGTTACCACCCAGCCACAGTGACTGTCTCAACATGTTACCACCCAGCCACAGTGACTGTCTCAACATGTTACCACCCAGCCACAGTGACTGTCTCAACATGTTACCACCCAGCCACAGTGACTGTCTCAACATGTTACCAACCAGCCACAGTGACTGTCTCAACATGTTACCACCCAGCCATAGTGACTGTCTCAACATGTTACCACCCAGCCACAGTGACTGTCTCAACATGTTACCACCCAGCCATAGTGACTGTCTCAACATGTTACCACCCAGCCATAGTGACTGTCTCAACATGTTAGCACCCAGCCATAGTGACTGTCTCAACATGTTACCACCCAGCCACAGTGACTGTCTCAACATGTTACCACCCAACCATAGTGACTGTCTCAATATGTTACCAGCCAGCCATAGTGACTGTCTCAACATGTTACCACCCAGCCATAGTGACTGTCTCAACATGTTACCACCCAGCCATAATGAGTGTCTCAACATATTACCAACCAGTCACAGTGACTGTCTCAACATGTTACCACCCAGCCACAGTGACTGTCTCAACATGTTACCACCCAGCCACCGTGACGATCACAACATCTTACCACCTAGCCATAGTGACTGTCTCAACATGTTACCACCCAGCCACAGTGACTGTCTCAACATGTTACCACCCAGCCACCGTGACGATCACAACATGTTACCACCCAGCCACAGTGACTGTCTCAACATGTTACCACCCAGCCACAGTGACTGTCTCAACATGTTACCACCCAGCCAATGTGAATGTCTCAACATGTTACCACCCAGCCACAGTGACTGTCTCAACATGTTACCACCCAGCCACAGTGACTGTCTCAACATGTTACCACCCAACCACAGTGACTATCTCAACATGTTACCACCCAGCCAATGTAACTGTCTTTGTTACCACCCAGCCACAGTGACTGTCTCGACATGTTACCACCCAGCCACAGTGACTGTCTCAACATGTTACCAACCAGCCACAGTGACTGTCTCAACATGTTACCACCCAGCCACCGTGACGATCTCAACGTGTTACCACCTAGCCACAGTGACTGTCTCAACATGTTACCACCCAGCCAATGTAACTGTCTTTGTTACCACCCAGCCATAGTGACTGTCTCAACATGTTACCACCCAGCCACAGTGACTGTCTCAACATGTTACCACCCAGGCAATGTAACTGTCTTTGTTACCACCCAGCCACAGTGAATGTCTCAACATGTTACCACCCAGCCACAGTGACTGTCTCAACATGTTACCACCCAGCCATAATGAGTGTCTCAACATGTTACCACCCAGTCACAGTGACTGTATCAACATGTTACCACCCAGCCACAGTGACTGTCTCAACATGTTACCACCCAGCCACAGTGACTGTCTCAACATGTTACCACCCAGCCAATGTGAATGTCTCAACATGTTACCACCCAGCCACAGTGACTGTCTCAACATGTTACCACCCAGCCATAGTGACTGTCTCAACATGTTACCACCCAGCCACAGTGACTGTCTCAACATGTTACCACCCAGCCATAGTGACTGTCTCAACATGTTACCACCCAGCCACAGTGACTGTCTCAACATGTTACCACCCAGCCACAGTGACTGTCTCAACATGTTAGCACCCAGCCACTGTGACGATCTCAACATGTTACCACCTAGCCACAGTGACTGTCTCAACATCTTACCACCCAGCCAATTTGACTGTCTCTGTTACCACCTAGCCACAGTGACTTTCTCAACATGTTACAACCCAGCCAATGTGACTGTCTCTGTTACCACCCAGCCACAGTGACTCTCTCAACATGTTACCAACCAGCCACTGTCACTGTCTCAACATGTTACCACCCAGCCAGAGTGACTGTCTCAACATGTTACCAACCAGCCACAGTGACTGTCTCAACATGTTCCCACCCAGCCAATGTGACTTTCTCTGTTACAACCCAGCCACAGTGACTGTCTCAACATGTTACCACCCAGACACTGTGACTGTCTCAACATGTTACCACCCAGCCACAGTGACTATCTCAACATGTTACCACCCAGCCATAGTGACTGTCTCAACATGTTACCACCCAGCCATAGTGACTGTCTCAACATGTTAGCACCCAGCCATAGTGACTGTCTCAACATGTTACCACCCAGCCACAGTGACTGTCTCAACATGTTACCACCCAACCATAGTGACTGTCTCAATATGTTACCAGCCAGCCATAGTGACTGTCTCAACATGTTACCACCCAGCCATAGTGACTGTCTCAACATGTTACCACCCAGCCATAATGAGTGTCTCAACATATTACCACCCAGTCACAGTGACTGTCTCAACATGTTACCACCCAGCCACAGTGACTGTCTCAACATGTTACCACCCAGCCACCGTGACGATCACAACATGTTACCACCTAGCCATAGTGACTGTCTCAACATGTTACCACCCAGCCACAGTGACTGTCTTAACATGTTACCACCCAGCCACCGTGATTTGATCACAACATGTTACCACCCAGCCACAGTGACTGTCTCAACATGTTACCACCCAGCCACAGTGACTGTCTCAACATGTTACCACCCAGCCAATGTGAATGTCTCAACATGTTACCACCCAGCCACAGTGACTGTCTCAACATGTTACCACCCAGCCACAGTGACTGTCTCAACATGTTACCACCCAACCACAGTGACTATCTCAACATGTTACCTCCCAGCCAATGTAACTGTCTTTGTTACCACCCAGCCACAGTGACTGTCTCGACATGTTACCACCCAGCCACAGTGACTGTCTCAACATGTTAGCACCCAGCCACTGTGACGATCTCAACATGTTACCACCTAGCCACAGTGACTGTCTCAACATGTTACCACCCAGCCAATTTGACTGTCTCTGTTACCACCCAGCCACAGTGACTTTCTCAACATGTTACAACCCAGCCAATGTGACTGTCTCTGTTACCACCCAGCCACAGTGACTCTCTCAACATGTTACCAACCAGCCACTGTCACTGTCTCAACATGTTACCACCCAGCCAGAGTGACTGTCTCAACATGTTACCAACCAGCCACAGTGACTGTCTCAACATACGGCCCAGTACGGCCCAGTACATCACTGGGGCAAAGCTCCCTGCCATCCAAGACCTCTATACCAGGCGGTGTCAGAGGAAGGCCCTCAAAATTGTCAAAGACTCCAGCCACCCTAGTCATAGACTGTTCTCTCTGCTACCGCACGGCAAGCGGTACCGGAGTGCCAAGTCTAGGTCCAAAAGACTTCTCAACAGCTTCTACCCACAAGCCATAAGACTCCTGAACAGCTAATCATGGCTACCCGGACTATTTGCACTGCCCCCCACCCCATCCTTTTTACGCTGCTGCTACTCTGTTAAGTATTTATGCATAGTCACTTTAACTCTACCCACATGTACATATTACCTCAACTACCTCAACTAGCCGGTGCCCCCGCACATTGACTCTGCACCGTTACCCCCCTGTATATATAGCCTCCCTACTGTCACTTTATTTTACTTCTGCTCTTTGTTTTTCTCAACACTTTTTTTTTGTTGTTGTTTTATTCTTACTTTTTTTGTTTAAAATAAACGCACTGTTGGTTAAGGGCTGTAAGTAAGCATTTCACTGTAATGTCTGCACTTGTTGTATTCGGCGCATGTGACCAATAAAATTTGATTTGATTTGATTTGATTTGAACATGTTCCCACCCAGCCAATGTGACTTTCTCTGTTACAACCCAGCCACAGTGACTGTCTCAACATGTTACCACCCAGACACTGTGACTGTCTCAACATGTTACCACCCAGCCACAGTGACTGTCTCAACATGTTACCACCCAGCCATAGTGACTGTCTCAACATGTTACCACCCAGCCATAGTGACTGTCTCAACATGTTAGCACCCAGCCATAGTGACTGTCTCAACATGTTACCACCCAGCCACAGTGACTGTCTCAACATGTTACCACCCAACCATAGTGACTGTCTCAATATGTTACCAGCCAGCCATAGTGACTGTCTCAACATGTTACCACCCAGCCATAGTGACTGTCTCAACATGTTACCACCCAGCCATAATGAGTGTCTCAACATATTACCACCCAGTCACAGTGACAGTCTCAACATGTTACCACCCAGCCACAGTGACTGTCTCAACATGTTACCACCCAGCCACCGTGACGATCACAACATGTTACCACCTAGCCATAGTGACTGTCTCAACATGTTACCACCCAGCCACAGTGACTGTCTCAACATGTTACCACCCAGCCACCGTGACGATCACAACATGTTACCACCCAGCCACAGTGACTGTCTCAACATGTTACCACCCAGCCACAGTGACTGTCTCAACATGTTACCACCCAGCCAATGTGAATGTCTCAACATGTTACCACCCAGCCACAGTGACTGTCTCAACATGTTACCACCCAGCCACAGTGACTGTCTCAACATGTTACCACCCAACCACAGTGACTATCTCAACATGTTACCACCCAGCCAATGTAACTGTCTTTGTTACCACCCAGCCACAGTGACTGTCTCGACATGTTACCACCCAGCCAAAGTGACTGTCTCAACATGTTACCACCCAGGCAATGTAACTGTCTTTGTTACCACCCAGCCACAGTGAATGTCTCAACATGTTACCACCCAGCCACAGTGACTGTCTCAACATGTTACCACCCAGCCATAATGAGTGTCTCAACATGTTACCACCCAGCCACAGTGACTGTCTCAACATGTTACCACCCAGGCAATGTAACTGTCTTTGTTACCACCCAGCCACAGTGAATGTCTCAACATGTTACCACCCAGCCACAGTGACTGTCTCAACATGTTACCACCCAGCCATAATGAGTGTCTCAACATGTTACCACCCAGTCACAGTGACTGTATCAACATGTTACCACCCAGCCACAGTGACTGTCTCAACATGTTACCACCCAGCCACAGTGACTGTCTCAACATGTTACCACCCAGCCAATGTGAATGTCTCAACATGTTACCACCCAGCCACAGTGACTGTCTCAACATGTTACCACCCAACCACAGTGACTGTCTCAACATGTTACCACCCAGCCAATGTAACTGTCTTTGTTACCACCCAGCCACAGTGACTGTCTCGACATGTTACCACCCAGCCACAGTGACTGTCTCAACATGTTACCACCCAGCCAATGTGACTGTCTCAACATGTTACCACCCAGCCACAGTGACTGTCTCAACATGTTACCACCCAACCACAGTGACTGTCTCAACATGTTACCACCCAGCCAATGTAACTGTCTTTGTTACCACCCAGCCACAGTGACTGTCTCGACATGTTACCACCCAGCCACCGTGACGGTCTCAACATGTTACCACCCATCCATAGTGACTGTCTCAACATGTTACCACCCCCATCCACAGTGACTGTCTCATCATGTTACCACCCGGCCACAGTGACTATCTCAGCATGTTAGCACCCAGCCACAGTGACTGTCTCATCATGTTACCACCAAGCCACAGTGACTGTCTCAACATGTTACCACCCAGCCACAGTGACTGTCTCAACATGTTACCACCCAGCCACTGTGACGATCTCAACATGTTACCACCTAGCCACAGTGACTGTCTCAACATGTTACCACCCAGCCAATGTGACTGTCTCTGTTACCACCCAGCCACAGTGACTTTCTCAACATGTTACAACCCAGCCAATGTGACTGTCTCTGTTACCACCCAGCCACAGTGACTCTCTCAACATGTTACCAACCAGCCACTGTCACTGTCTCAACATGTTACCACCCAGCCAGAGTGACTGTCTCAACATGTTACCAACCAGCCACAGTGACTGTCTCAACATGTTCCCACCCAGCCAATGTGACTTTCTCTGTTACAACCCAGCCAGAGTGACTGTCTCAACATGTAACCACCTAGCCACAGTGACTGTCTCAACATGTTACCACCCAGCCACAGTGACTGTTTCAACATGTTACCACCCAGCCATAGTGACTGCCTCAACATGTTACCACCCAGTCACAGTGACTGTCTCAACATGTTACCACCCAGCCACAGTGACTGTCTCAACATGTTACCACCCAGCCACCGTGACGATCTCAACATGTTACCACCCAGCCACCGTGACTGTCTCAACATGTTACCACCCATCCATAGTGACTGTCTCAACATGTTACCACCCAGCCACAGTGACTGTCTCAACATGTTACCACCCAGCCAATGTGACTGTCTCTGTTACCACCCAGCCACAGTGACTTTCTCAACATGTTACAACCCAGCCAATGTGACTGTCTCTGTTACCACCCAGCCACAGTGACTTTCTCAACATGTTAAAACCCAGCCAATTTGACTGTCTCTGTTACCACCCAGCCACAGTGACTCTCTCAACATGTTACCAACCAGCCACTGTCACTGTCTCAACATGTTACCACCCAGCCACAGTGAATGTCTCATCATGTTACCACCCAGCCATAGTGACTGTCTCAACATGTTACCACCCAGCCACAGTGACTGTCTCAACATGTTACCCCCAGACAAAGTGACTGTCTCAACATGTTACCACCCAGCCAATGTAACTGTCTTTGTTACCAACCAGCCTCAGTGACTGTCTCAACATGTTACCACCCAGCCATAGTGACTGTCTCAACATGTTACCACCCAGCCATAGTGACTGTCTCAACATGTTACCACCTAGCCACAGTGACTGTCTCAACATGTTACCACCCAGCCAATGTAACTGTCTTTGTTACCAACCAGCCACAGTGACTGTCTCAACATGTTACCACCCAGCCATAGTGACTGTCTCAACATGTTACCACCCAGCCATAGTGACTGTCTCAACATGTTACCACCCAGTCACAGTGACTGTCTCAACATGTTACCACCCAGCCACAGTGACTGTCTCAACATGTTACCACCCAGCCACCGTGACGATCTCAACATGTTACCACCCAGCCACCGTGACTGTCTCAACATGTTACCACCCATCCATAGTGACTGTCTCAACATGTTACCACCCAGCCACAGTGACTGTCTCAACATGTTACCACCCAGCCAATGTGACTGTCTCTGTTACCACCCAGCCACAGTGACTTTCTCAACATGTTACAACCCAGCCAATGTGACTGTCTCTGTTACCACCCAGCCACAGTGACTTTCTCAACATGTTACAACCCAGCCAATGTGACTGTCTCTGTTACCACCCAGCCACAGTGACTCTCTCAACATGTTACCAACCAGCCACTGTCACTGTCTCAACATGTTACCACCCAGCCACAGTGAATGTCTCATCATGTTACCACCCAGCCATAGTGACTGTCTCAACATGTTACCACCCAGCCACAGTGACTGTCTCAACATGTTACCCCCCAGACAAAGTGACTGTCTCAACATGTTACCACCCAGCCAATGTAACTGTCTTTGTTACCAACCAGCCTCAGTGACTGTCTCAACATGTTACCACCCAGCCATAGTGACTGTCTCAACATGTTACCACCCAGCCATAGTGACTGTCTCAACATGTTACCACCTAGCCACAGTGACTGTCTCAACATGTTACCACCCAGCCAATGTAACTGTCTTTGTTACCAACCAGCCACAGTGACTGTCTCAACATGTTACCACCCAGCCATAGTGACTGTCTCAACATGTTACCACCCAGCCATAGTGACTGTCTCAACATGTTACCACCCAGTCACAGTGACTGTCTCAACATGTTACCACCCAGCCACAGTGACTGTCTCAACATGTTACCACCCAGCCACCGTGACCGATCTCAACATGTTACCACCTAGCCACCGTGACTGTCTCAACATGTTACCACCCATCCATAGTGACTGTCTCAACATGTTACCACCCAGCCACAGTGACTGTCTCAACATGTTACCACCCAGCCAATGTGACTGTCTCTGTTACCACCCAGCCACAGTGACTTTCTCAACATGTTACAACCCAGCCAATGTGACTGTCTCTGTTACCACCCAGCCACAGTGACTCTCTCAACATGTTACCAACCAGCCACTGTCACTGTCTCAACATGTTACCACCCAGCCACAGTGAATGTCTCAACATGTTACCACCCAGCCACAGTGACTGTCTCAACATGTTACCACCCAGCCACAGTGACTGTCTCAACATGTTACCACCCAACCACAGTGACTATCTCAACATGTTACCACCCAGCCAATGTAACTGTCTTTGTTACCACCCAGCCACAGTGACTGTCTCGACATGTTACCACCCAGCCATAGTGACTGTCTCAACATGTTACCACCCAGCCACAGTGACTGTCTCAACATGTTACCACCCAGCCACAGTGACTGTCTCAACATGTTACCACCCAGCCACAGTGAATGTCTCAACATGTTACCAACCAGCCACTGTCACTGTCTCAACATGTTACCACCCAGCCACAGTGAATGTCTCAACATGTTACCACCCAGCCACAGTGACTGTCTCAACATGTTACCACCCAGGCATAGTGACTTTCTCAACGTGTTACCACCCAGCCACAGTGACTGTCTCAACATGTTACCACCCAGCCAATGTAACTGTCTTTGTTACCACCCAGCCACAGTGACTGTCTCAACATGTTACCACCCAGCCAATGTAACTGTCTTTGTTACCACCCATTCACAGTGAATGTCTCAACATGTTACCACCCAGCCAATGTAACTGTCTTTGTTAGCACCCAGCCATAGTGACTGTCTCAACATGTTACCACCCAGCCACAGTGACTGTCTCAACATGTTACCCCCCAGACAAAGTGACTGTCTCAACATGTTACCACCCAGCCAATGTAACTGTCTTTGTTACCAACCAGCCACAGTGACTGTCTCAACATGTTACCACCCAGCCATAGTGACTGTCTCAACATGTTACCACCCAGCCATAGTGACTGTCTCAACATGTTACCACCTAGCCACAGTGACTGTCTCAACATGTTACCACCCAGTCACAGTGACTGTCTCAACATGTTACCACCCAGCCACAGTGACTGTCTCAACATGTTACCACCCAGCCACTGTGACGATCTCAACATGTTACCACCCAGCCACCGTGCCTGTCACAACATGTTACCACCCATCCATAGTGACTGTCTCAACATGTTACCACCCAGCCACAGTGACTGTCTCAACATGTTACCACCCAGCCAATGTGACTGTCTCTGTTACCACCCAGCCACAGTGACTTTCTCAACATGTTACAACCCAGCCAATGTGACTGTCTTTGTTACCACCCAGCCACAGTGACTCTCTCAACATGTTACCAACCAGCCACTGTCACTGTCTCAACATGTTACCACCCAGCCACAGTGAATGTCTCAACATGTTACCACCCAGCCACAGTGACTGTCTCAACATGTTACCACCCAGTAAATGTAACTGTCTTTGTTACCACCCAGCCATAGTGACTGTCTCAACATGTTACCACCAAGCCAATGTAACTGTCTTTGTTACCATCCATTCACAGTGAATGTCTCAACATGTTACCACCCAGCCATAGTGACTGTCTCAACATGTTACCACCCAGTAAATGTAACTGTCTTTGTTACCATCCATTCACAGTGAATGTCTCAACATGTTACCACCCAGCCAAAGTGACTGTCTCAACATGTTACCACCCAGCCAATGTGACTGTCTCTGTTACCACCCAGCCACAGTGATTTCTCAACATGTTACAACCCAGCCAACGTGACTGTCTCAACATGTTACCACCCAGCCATAGTGACCGTCTCAACATGTTACCACCCAGCCACAGTGACTGTCTCAACATGTTACAACCCAGCCACAGTGACTGTCTCAACATGTTACCACCCAGCCAATGTAACTGTCTTTGTTACCACGCAGCCACAGTGACTGTCTCAACATGTTACCACCCAGCCATAGTGACTGTCTCAACATGTTACCACCCAGCCACAGTGACTGTCTCAACATGTTACCACCCAGCCATAGTGACTGTCTCAACATGTTACCACCCAGCCACAGTGACTGTCTCAACATGTTACCACCCAGCCACAGTGACTGTCTCAACATGTTACCACCCAGCCACCGTGACGATCTCAACATGTTACCACCTAGCCACAGTGAATGTCTCAACATGTTACCACCCAGCCATAGTGACTGTCTCAACATGTTACCACCCAGTAAATGTAACTGTCTTTGTTACCACCCAGCCATAGTGACTGTCTCAACATGTTACCACCAAGCCAATGTAACTGTCTTTGTTACCATCCATTCACAGTGAATGTCTCAACATGTTACCACCCAGCCATAGTGACTGTCTCAACATGTTACCACCCAGCCAATGTGACTGTCTCTGTTACCACCCAGCCACAGTGACTTTCTCAACATGTTACAACCCAGCCAATCTGACTGTCTCTGTTACCACCCAGCCACAGTGACTGTCTCAACATGTTACCACCCAGCCACAGTGACTGTCTCAACATGTTACCACCCAGCCACCGTGACGATCTCAACATGTTACCACCTAGCCACAGTGACTGTCTCAACATGTTACGACCCAGCCACAGTGACTGTCTCAACATGTTACCACCCAGCCACAGTGACTGTCTCAACATGTTACCACCCAGCCACCGTGACGATCTCAACATGTTACCACCTAGCCACAGTGACTGTCTCAACATGTTACCACCCAGCCACAGTGACTTTCTCAACATGTTACAACCCAGCCAACGTGACTGTCTCAACATGTTACCACCCAGCCATAGTGACCGTCTCAACATGTTACCACCCAGCCATAGTGACTGTCTCAACATGTTACCACCCAGCCACAGTGACTGTCTCAACATGTTACCACCCAGCCACAGTGACTGTCTCAACATGTTACCACCCAGCCACCGTGACGCTTTCAACATGTTACCACCTAGCCACAGTGAATGTCTCAACATGTTACCACCCAGCCATAGTGACTGTCTCAACATGTTACCACCCAGTAAATGTAACTGTCTTTGTTACCACCCAGCCATAGTGACTGTCTCAACATGTTACCACCAAGCCAATGTAACTGTCTTTGTTACCATCCATTCACAGTGAATGTCTCAACATGTTACCACCCAGCCATAGTGACTGTCTCAACATGTTACCACCCAGCCAATGTGACTGTCTCTGTTACCACCCAGCCACAGTGACTTTCTCAACATGTTACAACCCAGCCAATGTGACTGTCTCTGTTACCACCCAGCCACAGTGACTGTCTCAACATGTTACCACCCAGCCACAGTGACTGTCTCAACATGTTACCACCCAGCCACCATGACGATCTCAACATGTTACCACCTAGCCACAGTGACTGTCTCAACATGTTACGACCCAGCCACAGTGACTGTCTCAACATGTTACCACCCAGACACAGTGACTGTCTCAACATGTTACCACCCAGCCAATGTGACTGTCTCTGTTACCACCCAGCCACAGTGACTTTCTCAACATGTTACAACCCAGCCAACGTGACTGTCTCAACATGTTACCACCCAGCCATAGTGACCGTCTCAACATGTTACCACCCAGCCACAGTGACTGTCTCAACATGTTACAACCCAGCCACAGTGACTGTCTCAACATGTTACCACCCAGCCAATGTAACTGTCTTTGTTACCACGCAGCCACAGTGACTGTCTCAACATGTTACCACCCAGCCATATTGACTGTCTCAACATGTTACCACCCAGCCACAGTGACTGTCTCAACATGTTACCACCCAGCCATAGTGACTGTCTCAACATGTTACCACCCAGCCACAGTGACTGTCTCAACATGTTACCACCCAGCCACAGTGACTGTCTCAACATGTTACCACCCAGCCACAGTGAATGTCTCAACATGTTACCAACCAGCCACTGTCACTGTCTCAACATGTTACCACCCAGCCACAGTGAATGTCTCAACATGTTACCACCCAGCCACAGTGACTGTCTCAACATGTTACCACCCAGCCACAGTGACTGTCTCAACATGTTACCACCCAGCCACAGTGACTGTCTCAACATGTTACCACCCAGCCAATGTAACTGTCTTTGTTACCACGCAGCCACAGTGACTGTCTCAACATGTTACCACCCAGCCATAGTGACTGTCTCAACATGTTACCACCCAGCCACAGTGACTGTCTCAACATGTTACCACCCAGCCATAGTGACTGTCTCAACATGTTACCACCCAGCCACAGTGACTGTCTCAACATGTTACCACCCAGCCACAGTGACTGTCTCAACATGTTACCACCCAGCCACCGTGACTGATCTCAACATGTTACCACCTAGCCACAGTGAATGTCTCAACATGTTACCACCCAGCCATAGTGACTGTCTCAACATGTTACCACCCAGTAAATGTAACTGTCTTTGTTACCACCCAGCCATAGTGACTGTCTCAACATGTTACCACCCAGCCAATGTAACTGTCTTTGTTACCATCCATTCACAGTGAATGTCTCAACATGTTACCACCCAGCCATAGTGACTGTCTCAACATGTTACCACCCAGCCAATGTGACTGTCTCTGTTACCACCCAGCCACAGTGACTTTCTCAACATGTTACAACCCAGCCAATGTGACTGTCTCCTGTTACCACCCAGCCACAGTGACTGTCTCAACATGTTACCACCCAGCCACAGTGACTGTCTCAACATGTTACCACCCAGCCACCGTGACTGATCTCAACATGTTACCACCTAGCCACAGTGACTGTCTCAACATGTTACGACCCAGCCACAGTGACTGTCTCAACATGTTACCACCCAGCCACAGTGACTGTCTCAACATGTTACCACCCAGCCACCGTGACGATCTCAACATGTTACCACCTAGCCACAGTGACTGTCTCAACATGTTACCACCCAGCCACAGTGACTTTCTCAACATGTTACAACCCAGCCAACGTGACTGTCTCAACATGTTACCACCCAGCCATAGTGACCGTCTCAACATGTTACCACCCAGCCATAGTGACTGTCTCAACATGTTACCACCCAGCCACAGTGACTGTCTCAACATGTTACCACCCAGCCACAGTGACTGTCTCAACATGTTACCACCCAGCCACCGTGACGATCTCAACATGTTACCACCTAGCCACAGTGAATGTCTCAACATGTTACCACCCAGCCATAGTGACTGTCTCAACATGTTACCACCCAGTAAATGTAACTGTCTTTGTTACCACCCAGCCATAGTGACTGTCTCAACATGTTACCACCCAGCCAATGTAACTGTCTTTGTTACCATCCATCCACAGTGAATGTCTCAACATGTTACCACCCAGCCATAGTGACTGTCTCAACATGTTACCACCCAGCCAATGTGACTGTCTCTGTTACCACCCAGCCACAGTGACTTTCTCAACATGTTACAACCCAGCCAATGTGACTGTCTCTGTTACCACCCAGCCACAGTGACTGTCTCAACATGTTACCACCCAGCCACAGTGACTGTCTCAACATGTTACCACCCAGCCACCATGACGATCTCAACATGTTACCACCTAGCCACAGTGACTGTCTCAACATGTTACGACCCAGCCACAGTGACTGTCTCAACATGTTACCACCCAGACACAGTGACTGTCTCAACATGTTACCACCCAGCCAATGTGACTGTCTCTGTTACCACCCAGCCACAGTGACTTTCTCAACATGTTACAACCCAGCCAACGTGACTGTCTCAACATGTTACCACCCAGCCACAGTGACTGTCTCAACATGTTACCACCCAGCCACAGTGACTGTCTCAACATGTTACCACCCAGCCACAGTGACTGTCTCAACATGTTACCACCCAGCCAATGTAACTGTCTTTGTTACCACGCAGCCACAGTGACTGTCTCAACATGTTACCACCCAGCCATATTGACTGTCTCAACATGTTACCACCCAGCCACAGTGACTGTCTCAACATGTTACCACCCAGCCAATGTGACTGTCTCTGTTACCACCCAGCCACAGTGATTTCTCAACATGTTACAACCCAGCCAACGTGACTGTCTCAACATGTTACCACCCAGCCATAGTGACCGTCTCAACATGTTACCACCCAGCCACAGTGACTGTCTCAACATGTTACCACCCAGCCACAGTGACTGTCTCAACATGTTACCACCCAGCCACAGTGACTGTCTCAACATGTTACCACCCAGCCACCGTGACGATCTCAACATGTTACCACCTAGCCACAGTGACTGTCTCAACATGTTACCACCCAGCCACAGTGACTGTCTCAACATGTTACCACCCAGCCAACGTGACTGTCTCAACATGTTACCACCCAGCCATAGTGACTGTCTCAACATGTTACCACCCAGCCACAGTGACTGTCTCAACATGTTACCACCCAGCCACAGTGACTGTCTCAACATGTTACCACCCAGCCACAGTGACTGTCTCAACATGTTACCACCCAGCCACCGTGACGATCTCAACATGTTACCACCCAGCCACAGTGAATGTCTCAACATGTTACCACCCAGCCACAGTGACTGTCTCAACATGTTACCACCCAGCCAATGTGACTGTCTCTGTTACCACCCAGCCACAGTGACTTTCTCAACATGTTACAACCCAGCCAATGTGACTGTCTCCATGTTACCACCCAGCCACAGTGACTGTCTCAACATGTTACCACCCAGCCACAGTGACTGTCTCAACATGTTACCACCCAGCCACCATGACGATCTCAACATGTTACCACCTAGCCACAGTGACTGTCTCAACATGTTACGACCCAGCCACAGTGACTGTCTCAACATGTTACCACCCAGACACAGTGACTGTCTCAACATGTTACCACCCAGCCAATGTGACTGTCTCTGTTACCACCCAGCCACAGTGACTTTCTCAACATGTTACAACCCAGCCAACGTGACTGTCTCAACATGTTACCACCCAGCCATAGTGACCGTCTCAACATGTTACCACCCAGCCACAGTGACTGTCTCAACATGTTACAACCCAGCCACAGTGACTGTCTCAACATGTTACCACCCAGCCAATGTAACTGTCTTTGTTACCACGCAGCCACAGTGACTGTCTCAACATGTTACCACCCAGCCATATTGACTGTCTCAACATGTTACCACCCAGCCACAGTGACTGTCTCAACATGTTACCACCCAGCCAATGTGACTGTCTCTGTTACCACCCAGCCACAGTGATTTCTCAACATGTTACCACCCAGCCACCGTGACTGTCTCAACATGTTACCACCCAGCCATAGTGACCGTCTCAACATGTTACCACCCAGCCACAGTGACTGTCTCAACATGTTACAACCCAGCCACAGTGACTGTCTCAACATGTTACCACCCAGCCAATGTAACTGTCTTTGTTACCACGCAGCCACAGTGACTGTCTCAACATGTTACCACCCAGCCATAGTGACTGTCTCAACATGTTACCACCCAGCCACAGTGACTGTCTCAACATGTTACCACCCAGCCATAGTGACTGTCTCAACATGTTACCACCCAGCCACAGTGACTGTCTCAACATGTTACCACCCAGCCACAGTGACTGTCTCAACATGTTACCACCCAGCCACCGTGACGATCTCAACATGTTACCACCTAGCCACAGTGAATGTCTCAACATGTTACCACCCAGCCATAGTGACTGTCTCAACATGTTACCACCCAGTAAATGTAACTGTCTTTGTTACCACCCAGCCATAGTGACTGTCTCAACATGTTACCACCAAGCCAATGTAACTGTCTTTGTTACCACCCATTCACAGTGAATGTCTCAACATGTTACCACCCAGCCATAGTGACTGTCTCAACATGTTACCACCCAGCCAATGTGACTGTCTCTGTTACCACCCAGCCACAGTGACTTTCTCAACATGTTACAACCCAGCCAATGTGACTGTCTCACATGTTACCACCCAGCCACAGTGACTGTCTCAACATGTTACCACCCAGCCACAGTGACTGTCTCAACATGTTACCACCCAGCCACCGTGACGATCTCAACATGTTACCACCTAGCCACAGTGACTGTCTCAACATGTTACGACCCAGCCACAGTGACTGTCTCAACATGTTACCACCCAGCCACAGTGACTGTCTCAACATGTTACCACCCAGCCACCGTGACTGATCTCAACATGTTACCACCTAGCCACAGTGACTGTCTCAACATGTTACCACCCAGCCACAGTGACTTTCTCAACATGTTACCACCCAGCCACACGTGACTGTCTCAACATGTTACCACCCAGCCATAGTGACCGTCTCAACATGTTACCACCCAGCCACAGTGACTGTCTCAACATGTTACCACCCAGCCACAGTGACTGTCTCAACATGTTACCACCCAGCCACCGTGACGATCTCAACATGTTACCACCTAGCCACAGTGAATGTCTCAACATGTTACCACCCAGCCATAGTGACTGTCTCAACATGTTACCACCCAGTAAATGTAACTGTCTTTGTTACCACCCAGCCATAGTGACTGTCTCAACATGTTACCACCAAGCCAATGTAACTGTCTTTTTACCATCCATTCACAGTGACTGTCTCAACATGTTACCACCCAGCCATAGTGACTGTCTCAACATGTTACCACCCAGCCAATGTGACTGTCTCCTGTTACCACCCAGCCACAGTGACTTTCTCAACATGTTACCACCCAGCCAATGTGACTGTCTCTGTTACCACCCAGCCACAGTGACTGTCTCAACATGTTACCACCCAGCCACAGTGACTGTCTCAACATGTTACCACCCAGCCACAGTGACTGTCTCAACATGTTACCAACCAGCCACTGTCACTGTCTCAACATGTTACCACCCAGCCACAGTGACTGTCTCAACATGTTACCACCCAGCCACAGTGACTGTCTCAACATGTTACCACCCAGCCACAGTGACTGTCTCAACATGTTACCACCCAGCCACAGTGACTGTCTCAACATGTTACCACCCAGCCAATGTAACTGTCTTTGTTACCACCCAGCCACAGTGACTGTCTCAACATGTTACCACCCAGCCATAGTGACTGTCTCAACATGTTACCACCCAGCCACAGTGACTGTCTCAACATGTTACCACCCAGCCATAGTGACTGTCTCAACATGTTACCACCCAGCCACAGTGACTGTCTCAACATGTTACCACCCAGCCACAGTGACTGTCTCAACATGTTACCACCCAGCCACCGTGACGATCTCAACATGTTACCACCTAGCCACAGTGAATGTCTCAACATGTTACCACCCAGCCACAGTGACTGTCTCAACATGTTACCACCCAGTAAATGTAACTGTCTTTGTTACCACCCAGCCACAGTGACTGTCTCAACATGTTACCACCCAGCCAATGTAACTGTCTTTGTTACCACCCATTCACAGTGACTGTCTCAACATGTTACCACCCAGCCATAGTGACTGTCTCAACATGTTACCACCCAGCCAATGTGACTGTCTCTGTTACCACCCAGCCACAGTGACTTTCTCAACATGTTACAACCCAGCCAATGTGACTGTCTCTGTTACCACCCAGCCACAGTGACTGTCTCAACATGTTACCACCCAGCCACAGTGACTGTCTCAACATGTTACCACCCAGCCACCGTGACTGATCTCAACATGTTACCACCCAGCCACAGTGACTGTCTCAACATGTTACGACCCCAGCCACAGTGACTGTCTCAACATGTTACCACCCAGCCACAGTGACTGTCTCAACATGTTACCACCCAGCCACCGTGACGATCTCAACATGTTACCACCCAGCCACAGTGACTGTCTCAACATGTTACCACCCAGCCACAGTGACTTTCTCAACATGTTACCACCCAGCCAACGTGACTGTCTCAACATGTTACCACCCAGCCATAGTGACCGTCTCAACATGTTACCACCCAGCCACAGTGACTGTCTCAACATGTTACCACCCAGCCACAGTGACTGTCTCAACATGTTACCACCCAGCCACAGTGACTGTCTCAACATGTTACCACCCAGCCACCGTGACGATCTCAACATGTTACCACCTAGCCACAGTGAATGTCTCAACATGTTACCACCCAGCCATAGTGACTGTCTCAACATGTTACCACCCAGTAAATGTAACTGTCTTTGTTACCACCCAGCCATAGTGACTGTCTCAACATGTTACCACCAAGCCAATGTAACTGTCTTTGTTACCATCCATTCACAGTGAATGTCTCAACATGTTACCACCCAGCCATAGTGACTGTCTCAACATGTTACCACCCAGCCAATGTGACTGTCTCTGTTACCACCCAGCCACAGTGACTTTCTCAACATGTTACAACCCAGCCAATGTGACTGTCTCACATGTTACCACCCAGCCACAGTGACTGTCTCAACATGTTACCACCCAGCCACAGTGACTGTCTCAACATGTTACCACCCAGCCACCGTGACGATCTCAACATGTTACCACCTAGCCACAGTGACTTCTCAACATGTTACGACCCAGCCACAGTGACTGTCTCAACATGTTACCACCCAGCCACAGTGACTGTCTCAACATGTTACCACCCAGCCAATGTGACTGTCTCACATGTTACCACCCAGCCACAGTGACTTTCTCAACATGTTACCACCCAGCCAACGTGACTGTCTCAACATGTTACCACCCAGCCACAGTGACCGTCTCAACATGTTACCACCCAGCCACAGTGACTGTCTCAACATGTTACCACCCAGCCACAGTGACTGTCTCAACATGTTACCACCCAGCCAATTTAACTGTCTTTGTTACCACCCAGCCACAGTGAATGTCTCAACATGTTACCACCCAGCCACATTGACTGTCTCAACATGTTACCACCCAGCCACAGTGACTGTTTCAACATGTTACCACCCAGCCAATGTGACTGTCTCTGTTACCACCCAGCCACAGTGATTTCTCAACATGTTACCACCCAGCCAACGTGACTGTCTCAACATGTTACCACCCAGCCATAGTGACCGTCTCAACATGTTACCACCCAGCCACAGTGACTGTCTCAACATGTTACCACCCAGCCACAGTGACTGTCTCAACATGTTACCACCCAGCCAATGTAACTGTCTTTGTTACCACGCAGCCACAGTGACTGTCTCAACATGTTACCACCCAGCCACAGTGACTGTCTCAACATGTTACCACCCAGCCACAGTGACTGTCTCAACATGTTACCACCCAGCCACAGTGACTGTCTCAACATGTTACCACCCAGCCACAGTGACTGTCTCAACATGTTACCACCCAGCCACAGTGACTGTCTCAACATGTTACCACCCAGCCACAGTGACTGTCTCGACATGTTACCACCCAGCCATAGTGACTGTCTCGACATGTTACCACCCAGCCATAGTGACTGTCTCAACATGTTACCACCCAGTAAATGTAACTGTCTTTGTTACCACCCAGCCACAGTGACTGTCTCAACATGTTACCACCAAGCCAATGTAACTGTCTTCATGTTACCATCCATTCACAGTGACTGTCTCAACATGTTACCACCCAGCCACAGTGACTGTCTCAACATGTTACCACCCAGCCAATGTGACTGTCTCCATGTTACCACCCAGCCACAGTGACTTTCTCAACATGTTACAACCCAGCCAATGTGACTGTCTCTGTTACCACCCAGCCACAGTGACTGTCTCAACATGTTACCACCCAGCCACAGTGACTGTCTCAACATGTTACCACCCAGCCACCGTGACGATCTCAACATGTTACCACCCAGCCACAGTGAATGTCTCAACATGTTATGACCCAGCCACAGTGACTGTCTCAACATGTTACCACCCAGCCACAGTGACTGTCTCAACATGTTACCACCCAGCCACAGTGACTGATCTCAACATGTTACCACCCAGCCACAGTGACTGTCTCAACATGTTACCACCCAGCCACAGTGACTTTCTCAACATGTTACAACCCAGCCAACGTGACTGTCTCAACATGTTACCACCCAGCCACAGTGACCGTCTCAACATGTTACCACCCAGCCACAGTGACTGTCTCAGCATGTTACCACCCAGCCACAGTGACTGTCTCAACATGTTACCACCCAGCCACCGTGACTATCTCAACATGTTACCACCCAGCCACAGTGACTGTCTCAACATGTTACCACCCAGCCACAGTGACTGTCTCAACATGTTACCACCCAGTAAATGTAACTGTCTTAGCATGTTACCACCCAGCCACAGTGACTGTCTCAACATGTTACCACCCAGCCAATGTAACTGTCTTTGTTACCACCCATTCACAGTGAATGTCTCAACATGTTACCACCCAGCCACAGTGACTGTCTCAACATGTTACCACCCAGCCAATGTGACTGTCTCCATGTTACCACCCAGCCACAGTGACTTTCTCAACATGTTACAACCCAGCCAATGTGACTGTCTCCATGTTACCACCCAGCCACAGTGACTGTCTCAACATGTTACCACCCAGCCACAGTGACTGTCTCAACATGTTACCACCCAGCCACCATGACTGATCTCAACATGTTACCACCCAGCCACAGTGAATGTCTCAACATGTTATGACCCAGCCACAGTGACTGTCTCAACATGTTACCACCCAGCCACAGTGACTGTCTCAACATGTTACCACCCAGCCAATGTGACTGTCTCAACATGTTACCACCCAGCCACAGTGACTGTCTCAACATGTTACAACCCAGCCAACGTGACTGTCTCAACATGTTACCACCCAGCCACAGTGACCGTCTCAACATGTTACCACCCAGCCACAGTGACTGTCTCAACATGTTACAACCCAGCCACAGTGACTGTCTCAACATGTTACCACCCAGCCAAAGTAACTGTCTCTGTTACCACGCAGCCACAGTGACTGTCTCAACATGTTACCACCCAGCCACATTGACTGTCTCAACATGTTACCACCCAGCCACAGTGACTGTCTCAACATGTTACCACCCAGCCACAGTGACTGTCTCAACATGTTACCACCCAGCCACAGTGACTGTCTCAACATGTTACCACCCAGCCACAGTGACTGTCTCAACATGTTACCACCCAGCCACCGTGACGATCTCAACATGTTACCACCTAGCCACAGTGAATGTCTCAACATGTTACCACCCAGCCACAGTGACTGTCTCAACATGTTACCACCCAGCCAATGTGACTGTCTCTGTTACCACCCAGCAACAGTGACTTTCTCAACATGTTACAACCCAGCCAATGTGACTGTCTCTGTTACCACCCAGCCACAGTGACTCTCTCAACATGTTACCAACCAGCCACAGTGACTATCTCAGCATGTTACCACCCAGCCACAGTGACTGTCTCAACATGTTACCAACCAGCCACAGTGACTGTCTCAACATGTTACCACCCAGCCAATGTGACTTTCTCTGTTACAACCCAGCCACAGTGACTGTCTCAACATGTTACCACCCAGCCACTGTGACTGTCTCAACATGTTACCACCCAGCCACATCGACTGTCTCAACATGTTACCAGCCAGCCACAGTGACTGTCTCAACATGTTACCACCCAGCCACAGTGACTGTCTCAACATGTTACCACCCAGCCAATGTGACAGTCTCTGTTACCACCCAGCCACAGTGACTGTCTCAACATGTTACCACCCAGCCATAGTGACTGTCTCAACATGTTACCAATCAGCCACAGTGACAGTCTCAACATGTTACCAACCAGCCACCGTGACTGTCTCAACATGTGACCACCCAGCCACAGTGACTGTCTCAACATGTTACCACCCAACCACAGTGACTATCTCAACATGTTACCACCCAGACACTGTGACTGTCTCAACATGTTACCACCCAGACACATTGACTGTCTCAACATGTTACCACCCAGCCACAGAGACTATCTCAGCATGTTACCACCACAGTTACTGTCTCACATGTTAACACCCAGCCACAGTGACAGTCTCAACATTTTACCACCCAGCCACAGTGACTATCTCAAAATGTTACCACCCAGCCAATATGACTATCTCTGTTAACACCCAGCCACAGTGACAGTCTCAACATGTTACCACCCAGCCACCGTGACTGTCTCAACATGTTACCACCCATCCATAGTGACTGTCTCAACATGTTACCACCCGGCCACAGTGACTATCTCAGCATGTTACCCCCCAGACAAAGTGACTGTCTCAACATGTTACCACCCAGCCAATGTAACTGTCTTTGTTACGAACCAGCCACAGTGACTGTCTCAACATGTTACCACCCAGCCATAGTGACTGTCTCAACATGTTACCACCAAGCCACAGTGACTGTCTCTGTTACCCCCCAGACAAAGTGACTGTCTCAACATGTTACCACCCAGCCAATGTAACTGTCTTTGTTACCACCCAGCCACAGTGACTGTCTCAACATGTTACCACCCAGCCACAGTGACTGTCTCAACATGTTACCACCCAGCCATAGTGACTGTCTCAACATGTTACCACCCAGCCACAGTGACTGTCTCAACATGTTACCACCCAGCCACAGTGACTGTCTCAACATGTTACCACCCAGCCAATGTGACTTTCTCTGTTACAACCCAGCCACAGTGACTGTCTCAACATGTTACCACCCAGCCACAGTGACCGTCTCAACATGTTACCACCCAGCCACAGTGACTGTCTCAACATGTTACCACCCAGCCACAGTGACTGTCTCAACATGTTACCACCCAGCCACAGTGACTATCTCAGCATGTTACCACCCAGCCACAGTGACTGTCTCAACATGTTACCACCCAGCCACAGTGACTGTCTCAACATGTTACCACCCAGCCACAGTGACTATCTCAACATGTTACCACCCAGCCAATATGACTATCTCTGTTACCACTCAGCCACAGTGACTGTCTCAACATGTTACCACCCAGCCACAGTGACTATCTCAACATGTTACCACCCCTATCCACAGTGACTGTCTCATCATGTTACCACCCAGCCACAGTGACTATCTCAGCATGTTAGCACCCAGCCACAGTGACTGTCTCATCATGTTACCACCCAGCCACAGTGACTGTCTCAACATGTTACCACCCAGCCACAGTGACTATCTCAACATGTTACCACCCAGCCACAGTGACGATCTCAACATGTTACCACCCAGCCACAGTGACTGTCTCAACATGTTACCACCCAGCCAATGTGACTGTCTCACATGTTACCACCCAGCCACAGTGACTTTCTCAACATGTTACAACCCAGCCAAGTGACTATCTCAACATGTTACCACCCAGCCACAGTGACTCTCTCAACATGTTACCACCCAGCCACTGTGACTGTCTCAACATGTTACCACCCAGCCACAGTGACTGTCTCAACATGTTACCACCCAGCCACAGTGACTGTCTCAACATGTTCCCACCCAGCCAAAGTGACTTTCTCAGCATGTTGCAACCCAGCCACAGTGACTGTCTCAACATGTTACCACCCAGCCACATTGACTGTCTCAACATGTTACCACCCAGCCACAGTGACTGTTTCAACATGTTACCACCCAGCCACAGAGGCTATCTCAGCATGTTACCACCACAGTTACTGTCTCACATGTTAACACCCAGCCACAGTGACAGTCTCAACATGTTACCACCCAGCCACAGTGACTATCTCAAAATGTTACCACCCAGCCAATATGACTGTCTCTGTTACCACCCAGCCACAGTGACAGTCTCAACATGTTACCACCCAGCCACCGTGACTGTCTCAACATGTTACCACCCATCCATAGTGACTGTCTCAACATGTTACCACCCCCATCCACAGTGACTGTCTCATCATGTTACCACCCGGCCACAGTGACTATCTCAGCATGTTACCCCCCAGACAAAGTGACTGTCTCAACATGTTACCATCCAGCCAATGTAACTGTCTTTGTTACCAACCAGCCACAGTGACTTTCTCAACATGTTACCACCCAGCCATAGTGACTGTCTCAACATGTTACCACCAAGCCACAGTGACTGTCTCTGTTACCCCCCAGACAAAGTGACTGTCTCAACATGTTACCACCCAGCCAATGTAACTGTCTTTGTTACCAACCAGCCACAGTGACTGTCTCAACATGTTACCACCCAGCCATAGTGACTGTCTCAACATGTTACCACCCAGCCACAGTGACTGTCTCAGCATGTTACCACCCAGCCACAGTGACTGTCTCAACATGTTACCACCCAGCCACAGTGACTGTCTCAACATGTTACCACCCAGCCACAGTGACTGTCTCAACATGTTACCACCCAGCCACAGTGACTGTCTCAACATGTTACCACCCAGCCACAGTGACTGTCTCAACATGTTACCACCCAGCCACAGTGACTGTCTCAACATGTTACCACCCAGCCACAGTGACTGTCTCAACATGTTACCACCCATCCACAGTGACTGTCTCAACATGTTACCACCCAGCCACAGTGACTGTCTCAACATGTTACCACCCAGCCAATGTGACTGTCTCTGTTACCACCCAGCCACAGTGACTCTCTCAACATGTTACCAACCAGCCACTGTCACTGTCTCAACATGTTACCACCCAGCCACAGTGAATGTCTCAACATGTTACCACCCAGCCACAGTGACTGTCTCAACATGTTACCACCCAGCCACAGTGACTGTCTCAACATGTTACCACCCAACCACAGTGACTATCTCAACATGTTACCACCCAGCCAATGTAACTGTCTCTGTTACCACCCAGCCACAGTGACTGTCTCAACATGTTACCACCCAGCCACAGTGACTGTCTCAACATGTTACCACCCAGCCAATGTAACTGTCTTTGTTACCACCCAGCCAAAGTGAATGTCTCAACATGTTAGCACCCAGCCACAGTGACTGTCTCAACAGGTTACCCCCCAGACAAAGTGACTGTCTCATCATGTTACCACCCAGCCATAGTGACTGTCTCAACATGTTACCACCCAGCCACAGTGACTGTCTCAACATGTTACCCCCCAGACAAAGTGACTGTCTCAACATGTTACCACCCAGCCACTGTACTGTCTTTGTTACCAACCAGCCACAGTGACTGTCTCAACATGTTACCACCCAGCCACAGTGACTGTCTCAACATGTTACCACCCAGCCACAGTGACTGTCTCAACATGTTACCACCCAGCCACAGTGACTGTCTCAACATGTTACCACCCAGCCACAGTAACTGTCTTCATGTTACCAACCAGCCACAGTGACTGTCTCAACATGTTACCACCCAGCCACAGTGACTGTCTCAACATGTTACCACCCAGCCACAGTGACTGTCTCAACATGTTACCACCCAGCCACAGTGACTGTCTCAACATGTTACCACCCAGCCACAGTGACTGTCTCAACATGTTACCACCCAGCCACAGTGACTGTCTCAACATGTTACCACCCAGCCACAGTGACTATCTCAACATGTTACCACCCAGCCACAGTGACTATCTCAACATGTTACCACCCAGCCACAGTGACTATCTCAACATGTTACCACCCAGCCACAGTGACTGTCTCAACATGTTACCACCCAGCCATAGTGACTGTCTCAACATGTTACCACCCAGCCACATTGACTGTCTCAACATGTTACCACCCAGCCAATGTGACTGTCTCAACATGTTACCACCCAGCCACAGTGACTTTCTCAACATGTTACCACCCAGCCACCGTGACTGTCTCAGCATGTTACCACCCGCCACAGTGACTGTCTCAACATGTTACCAACCAGCCACAGTGACTGTCTCAACATGTTACCACACAGCCACAGTGACTGTCTCAACATGTTAACACCCCTTTCCACAGTGACTTTCTCATCATGTAACCACCCAGCCACAGTGACTATCTCAACATTATACCACCCATCCACAGTGACTGTCTCAACATGTTACCACCCAGCCAATGTGACTTTCTCTGTTACCACCCAGCCACAGTGACTATCTCAACATGTTACTACTCAGCCACCGTGACTGTCTCAACATGTTACCACCCAGCCACAGTGACTGTCTCAACATGTTACCACCCAGCCACAGTGACTGTCTCAGCATGTTACCACCCAGCCACAGTGACTGTCTCAACATGTTACCACCCAGCCACAGTGACTGTCTCAACATGTTACCAACCAGCCACAGTGACTGTCTCAACATGTTACCACCCAGCCACAGTGACTGTCTCAACATGTTACCACCCAGCCACAGTGACTGTCTCAACATGTTACCACCCAGCCACAGTGACTGTCTCAACATGTTACCACCCAACCACAGTGACTATCTCAACATGTTACCACCCAGCCAATGTAACTATCTTTGTTACCACCAGCCACAGTGACTGTCTCGACATGTTACCACCCAGCCACAGTGACTGTCTCAACATGTTACCACCCAGCCACAGTGACTGTCTCAACATGTTACCACCCAGCCACAGTGACTGTCTCAACATGTTACCACCCAGCCACAGTGAATGTCTCAACATGTTACCACCCAGCCACAGTCACTGTCTCAACATGTTACCACCCAGCCACAGTGACTGTCTCAACATGTTACCACCCCCATCCACAGTGACTGTCTCAACATGTTACCAACCAGCCACAGTGACTGTCTCAACATGTTACCACCCAGCCACAGTGACTGTCTCATAATGTTACCACCCAGCCACAGTGACTGTCTCAACATGTTACCACCCAGCCACAGTGACTGTCTCAGCATGTTACCACCCAGCCACAGTGACTATCTCAACATGTTACCACCCAGCCAATGTGACTGTCTCTCATGTTACCACCCATCCACAGTGACTGTCTCAACATGTTACCACCCAGCCACAGTGACTGTCTCTCATGTTACCACCCAGCCATAGTGACTGTCTCAACATGTTACCACCCAGCCACAGTGACTGTCTCAACATGTTACCACCCAGCCAATGTGACTTTCTCAACATGTTACCACCCAGCCAATGTAACTGTCTCTGTTACCACCCAGCCACAGTGAATGTCTCAACATGTTACCACCCAGCCACAGTGACTGTCTCAACATGTTACCACCCAGCCACAGTGACTGTCTCAACATGTTACCACCCAGCCACAGTGACTGTCTCAACATGTTACCACCCAGTCACAGTGACTGTCTCAACATGTTACCACCCAGACAAAGTGACTGTCTCAACATGTTACCACCCAGCCAATGACTGTCTCACATGTTAACACCCAGCCACAGTGACTGTCTCAACATGTTACCACCCAGCCACAGTGACTGTCTCAACATGTTACCACCCAGCCACAGTGACTGTCTCAACATGTTACCACCCAGCCATAGTGACTGTCTCAACATGTTACCACCCAGCCACAGTGACTGTCTCTGTTACCACCCAGCCACAGTGACTGTCTCAACATGTTACCACCCAGCCACCGTGACTGTCTCAACATGTTACCACCCAGCCACAGTGACTGTCTCAACATGTTACCACCCAGCCACAGTGACTGTCTCAACATGTTACCACCCAGCCACAGTGACTGTCTCTGTTACCACCCAGCCACAGTGACTGTCTCAACATGTTACCACCCAGCCACAGTGACTGTCTCAACATGTTACCACCCATTGTAACTGTCTCTACGTTACCACCCAGCCACAGTGACTGTCTCAACATGTTACCACCCAGCCACAGTGACTGTCTCAACATGTTACCACCCAGCCAATGTACTGTCTCTGTCCACCCAGCCAATGTTACCACCCAGCCACAGTGACTGTCTCAACATGTTACCACCCAGCCAATGTAACTGTCTTTGTTACCACCCAGCCATAGTGACTGTCTCAACATGTTACCACCCAGCCACAGTGAATGTCTCAACATGTTACCACCAAGCCATAGTGACTGTCTCAACATGTTACCACCCAGCCAATGTCTGTCTCATTACCACCCAGCCACAGTGACTGTCTCAACATGTTACCACCCAGCCACAGTGACTGTCTCAACATGTTACCACCCAGCCACAGTGACTGTCTCTGTTACCACCCAGCCACAGTGACTGTCTCAACATGTTACCACCCAGCCACAGTGACTGTCTCAACATGTTACCACCCAGCCACAGTGACTGTCTCAACATGTTACCACCCAGCCACAGTGACTGTCTCAACATGTTACCACCCAGCCACAGTGACTGTCTCTGTTACAACATGTTACCACCCAGCCACAGTGACTGTCTCAACATGTTATGACCCAGCCACAGTGACTGTCTCAACATGTTACCACCCAGCCACAGTGACTGTCTCAACATGTTACCACCCAGCCAATGTGTCTGTCTCTGTAACCCCCCAGCCACAGTGATTTTCTCAACATGTTACAACCCAGCCAATGTGACTATCTCTCTTACCACCCAGCCACAATGACTCTCTCAACATGTTACCAACCAGCCACAGTGACTGTCTCAACATGTTACCACCCAGCCACATTGACTGTCTCAACATGTTACCACCCAGCCACAGTGACTGTCTCAACATGTTACCACCCAGCCACAGTGACTGTCTCAACATGTTACCACCCAGCCACAGTGACTGTCTCAACATGTTACCACCCAGCCACAGTGACTGTCTCAACATGTTACCACCCAGCCACAGTGACTGTCTCAACATGTTACCACCCAGCCACAGTGACTGTCTCAACATGTTACCACCCAGCCACTGTGACTGTCTCACTGTTACCACCCAGTCACAGTGACTGTCTCAACATGTTACCACCCAGCCAATGTAACTGTCTTTGTTACCACCCAGCCACAGTGACTGTCTCGACATGTTACCACCCAGCCACAGTGACTGTCTCAACATGTTACCACCCAGCCATAGTGACTGTCTCAACATTTTACCACCCAGCCAATGTAACTGTCTTTGTTACCAACCAGCCACAGTGACTGTCTCAACATGTTACCACCCAGCCAAAGTGACTGTCTCAACATGTTACCACCCAGCCATAGTGACTGTCTCAACATGTTACCAACCAGCCATAGTGACTGTCTCAACATGTTACCACCCAGTCACAGTGACTGTCTCAACATGTTACCCCCCAGACAAAGTGACTGTCTCAACATGTTACCACCCAGCCAATGTAACTGTCTTTGTTACCAACCAGCCACAGTGACTGTCTCAACATGTTACCACCCAGCCACAGTGACTGTCTCAACATGTTACCACCCAGCCACAGTGACTGTCTCAACATGTTACCACCCAGCCACAGTGACTATCTCTGTTACCACCCATCCACAGTGACTGTCTCAACATGTTACCACCCAGCCACAGTGACTATCTCAACATGTTACCACCCAGCCACAGTGACTGTCTCTGTTACCACCCAGCCACAGTGACTGTCTCAACATGTTACCACCCAGCCACAGTGACTGTCTCAACATGTTACCACCCAGCCACAGTGACTGTCTCAGCATGTTACCACCCAGCCACAGTGACTGTCTCAACATGTTACCACCCAGCCACAGTGACTGTCTCTGTTACCACCCAGCCACAGTGACTGTCTCAACATGTTACCACCCAGCCACAGTGACTGTCTCTGTTACCACCCAGCCATAGTGACTATCTCAACATGTTACCACCCAGCCACAGTGACTGTCTCAACATGTTACCACCCAGCCACAGTGACTGTCTCAACATGTTACCACCCAGCCACAGTGACTGTCTCAACATGTTACCACCCAGCCACAGTGACTGTCTCAGCATGTTACCACCCAGCCACAGTGACTGTCTCAACATGTTACCACCCAGCCAATGTGACTGTCTCTATGTTACCACCCAGCCACAGTGACTGTCTCGACATGTTACCACCCAGCCACAGTGACTGTCTCGACATGTTACCACCCAGCCATAGTGACTGTCTCAACATGTTACCACCCAGCCACAGTAACTGTCTCTGTTACCACCCCAGCCACAGTGACTGTCTCAACATGTTACCACCCAGCCACAGTGACTGTCTCAACATGTTACCACCCAGCCAATGTGACTGTCTCTGTTACCACCCATCCACAGTCACTGTCTCAACATGTTACCACCCAGCCACAGTAACTGTCTCAACATGTTACCACCCCCATCCACAGTGACTGTCTCATCATGTTACCACCCAGCAACAGTGACTGTCTCAACATGTTACCACCCAGCCACAGTTACTGTCTCAACATGTTACCACCCAGCCACAGTGACTGTCTCATAATGTTACCACCCAGCCACAGTGACTGTCTCTGTTATCACCCATCCAAAGTGACTTTCTCAACATGTTACCACCCAGCCACAGTTACTGTCACAACATGTTACCACCCAGCCACAGTGACTGTCTCATAATGTTAACACCCAGCCATATTGACTGTCTCTGTTACCACCCAGCCACAGTGACTGTCTCAACATGTTACCACCCAGCCACAGTGACTATCTCAGAATGTTACCACTCAGCCATAGTGACTATCTCAACATGTTTCCACCCAGCCATAGTGACTGTCTCTGTTACCACATGTTACAACCCAGCCACAGTGACTGTCTCAACATGTTACCACCCAGCCACAGTGACTATCTCAACATGTTACCACCCAGCCACATTGACTGTCTCAACATGTTACCACCCAGCCACAGTGACTGTCTCAACATGTTACCACCCAGCCACAGTGACTGTCTCAACATTTTACCACCCAGCCACAGTGACTGTCTCAACATGTTACCACCCAGCCACAGTGACTGTCTCAACATGTTACCACCCAGCCACAGTGACTGTCTCAACATGTTACCACCCAGCCAGTATGACTGTCTCTGTTACCACCCAGCCACAGTGACTGTCTCAACATGTTACCACCCAGCCACAGTGACTATCTCAGCATGTTACCACCCAGCCACACTGACTATCTCAACATGTTACCACCCAGCCACAGTGACTGTCTCTGTTACCACCCAGCCACAGTGACTGTCTCTGTTACCACCCAGCCACAGTGACTGTCTCTGTTACCACCCAGCCATAGTGACTGTCTCAACGTGTTACCACCCTGCCACTGTAACTGTCTCTACTTACCACGCAGCCACAGTGACTGTCTCGACATGTTACCACCCATCCACAGTGACTGTCTCAACATGTTACCACCCCAGCCACTGTAACTGTCTCAACATGTTACCACCCGGCCACAGTGACTGTCTCATCATGTTACCACCCAGCCTTAGTGACTATCTCAGCATTTTACCACCCAGCCACAGTGACTGTCTCAACATGTTACCACCCAGCCACAGTGACTGTCTCAACATTTTACCACCCAGCCACAGTGGCTGTCTCAACATGTTACCACCCAGCCACAGTGACTATCTCAACATGTTACCACCCAGCCACAGTGACTGTCTCAACATGTTACCACCCAGCCACAGTGACTATCTCAACATGTTACAACCCAGCCACAGTGACTATCTCAACATGTTACCACCCAGCCACAGTGACTGTCTCTGTTACCACCCAGCCACAGTGACTGTCTCTGTTACCACCCAGCCATAGTGACTATCTCAACGTGTTACCACCCATCCACAGTGACTGTCTCAACATGATACCTCCCCCATCCACAGTGACTGTCACATACACATAGTAACAGAGACTGTCTCAACATGTTACCACCCAGCCACAGTGACTATCTCAGCATGTTACCACCCAGCCACACTGACTGTCTCAACATGTTTCCACCCAGCCACAGTGACTGTCTCAACATGTTACCACCCAGCCACAGTGACTGTCTCAGCATGTTACCACATGTTACCACCCAGCCACAGTGACTGTCTCTCTAACCACATGTATGTGTGTCACATGGCATCTTAACACTCACCAATTTGCTTCTCACATCTTTTCTTTCCAGGCTCTCGCTTATTGTGCACTTTTGTGTGCGTCGGACTGACGGACGGACATGTGACGAGAAACTAGAAAAATGGATTACCTCTCTCCCGCCAACATCTCCCAAGATGCATCCTTTTTCTTCTCCGACACCGGTCTCCATGGCAATGACCTATACCCCGGCTACCATGCCTACGACCCCGGCATCGACGACCCCCCCACAGAAGAGTCATCGCCCCTCCCGCCTCTTTACACGGACACTCCATTCCTGGATTTGGGAGACTCGGGGGGTTACGGGGACAGCTCCCTGGCAGGACTGGGGGACAGTACTAAGCTAGTAGGGGTGCAGGTGGTTTTAATACTAGCCTACAGTACCATTATACTACTAGGAGTAGTGGGTAACTCTCTGGTGATATACGTCGTGTATCGCTTCAAGACGCTGAGGACAGTTACTAACTTCTTCATAGCTAACCTCGCTGTCGGTAGGTAGCTTTTTATATATAGACGGTCTGCCTGCCTGCCTGCCCGCTTGTCTGTCTGTCTGCCTGTCTGGCCTGCCTGCCTGCCTGCCTGCCTGCCCGCTTGTCTGTCTGTCTGCCTGTCTGTCTGTCTGCCTGCCTGCCTGCCTGCCTGCCTGCCTGCCTGCCTGCCCGCCTGTCTGCCTGTCTGCCTGTCTGCCTGTCTGTCTGTCTGTCTGTCTGTCTGTCTGCCTGTCTGTCTGTCTGTCTGTCTGTCTGTCTGTCTGTCTGTCTGTCTGCCTGCCTGCCTGCCTGTGTGTCTGTCTGTCTGTCTGTCTGTCTACCTGTCTGTCTACCTGTCTGTCTGACTCTTTCTCAACAAGTTACTTTCAGAAAGAAATCAAATCAGCAGTACCTAATTCACAGTGTGTGTATGTGTGTGTGTTTTCGATGCCCCTAGGTTAGTCTGAGTGATGACTCAGATGTTCTGTCATGTAATATTTGTATGTTTTTGAGACATTGGGGGTTGGAGTGTGTGTGTATTCCTCCTTCAGTCTATTCTCTGGTTAATGGCAAGAGTGTGTGTGTGCAGCAGGGCAGACTGGCTCATAATAACGTCTGGAACGGTGTGTTTGATGTATCTGAAACCATTCCACTGATTCCGCTCCAGCCGTTACCACGAGCCCGTCCTCCCCAATTAAGGTACCACCAGCCTCCTGTGGTGGGCATTCATCATTCCCATGTTTAGTGTGACATTGGGCTGTAGTGGAAGTGTTAACCTCGCCCCCGGTTTAAATACATTGATTGTGTGTGTGTGTGTATCTGTGTGTGTGTGTGTGTATCTGTGTGTGTGTGTGTGTATCTGTGTGTGTGTATCTGTGTGTGTATGTATCTGGTGTTCAACCTTCCCAAGTTCTCTCACGTCACCCCGCTCCTCCGCACACTCCACTGGCTTCCAGTTGAGGCTTGCATCTACTACAAGACCATGGTGCTTGCCTATGGAGCTGTGAGGGGAACGGCACCTCCGTACCTTCAGGCTCTGATCAGACCCTACACCCAAACGAGGGCATTGCGTTCATCCATCTCTGGCCTGCTGGCCCCCCTACCTCTACGGAAGCACAGTTCCCGCTCAGCCCAGTCAAAACTGTTCGCTGCTCTGGCACCCCAATGGTGGAACAAGCTCCCTCACGACGCCAGGACAGCGGAGTCACTCACCACCTTCCGGAGACACTTGAAACCCCACCTCTTTAAGGAATACCTGGGATAGGATAAAGTAATCCTTCTACCCCCCCTTACCCCACCCCAAAGAAAGAAAAAAACATTGTAAAGTGGTTGTCCCACTGGCTATAAGGTGAATGCACCAATTTGTAAGTCACTCTGGATAAGAGCGTCTGCTAAATGGGATTTTTGCCCATTCTTCAAGGCAAAACTGCTCCAGCTCCTTCAAGATGGATGGGTTCTGCTGGTGTACAGCAATCTTTAAGTCATACCACAGATTCTCAATTGGATTGAGGTCTGGGCTTTGACTAAGCCATTCCAAGACATTTAAATGTTTCCCCTTAAACCACTCGAGTGTTGCTTTAGCAGTGTGCTTAGGGTCATTGTCCTGCTGGAAGGTGAACCTTCGTCCCAGTTTCCCAGTCCCTGCCGATGAAAAACATCCCCACAGCATGATGCTGCCACAACCATGCTTCACTGTGGGCATGGTGTTCTCTGGGTGATGAGGGGTATTGGGTTTGCGCCAGACATAGCGTTTTCCTTGATGGCCAAAAAGCTCAATTTAAGTCTCATCTGACCAGAGTACCTTCTTCCATATGTTTGGGGAGTCTCGCACATGCCTTTTGGCGAACACCAAACGTGTTTGCTTATTTTTTTCTTTAAGCAATGGCTTTTTTCTGGCCACTCTTCCGTAAAGCCCAGCTCTGTGGAGTGTACTGCTTAAAGTGGTCCTATAGACAGATAGTCCAATCTCCGCTGTGGAGCTTTGCAGCTCCTTCAGGGTTATCTTTGGTCTCTTTGTTGCCTCTCTGATTAATGCCCTCCTTTCCTGGTCCGTGAGTTTTGGTGGGCGGCCCTCTCTTGGCAGGTTTGTTGTGGTGCCATATTCTTTCAATTTTTTAATAATGGATTTAATAGTGCTCCGTGGGATGTTCAAAGCTTCTGATATTTTTTTATAACCCAACCCTGATCTGTACTTCTCCACAACTTTGTCCCTGACCTGTTTAGAGAGCTCCTTGGTCTTCATGGTGCCGCTTGCTTGGTGGTGTTGCAGATTCTTTCAGAACAGGTGTATATATACTGAGATCATGTGACAGATCATGTGACACTTAGATTGCACACAGGTGGACTTTATTTAACTAATTATGTGACTCCTGAAGGTAATTGGTTGCACCAGATCTTATTTAGGGGCTTCATAGCAAAGGGGGTGAATACATATGCACGCACCACTTTTCTGTTATTAATTTTTTCGAATTTTTTGAAGCAAGTTATTTGTTTCATTTCGCTTCACCAATTTGGACTATTTTGTGTATGTCCATTACATGAAATCCAAATAAAAATCCATTTAAATTACAGGTTGTAATGCAACAAAATAGGAAAAACGCCAAGGGGGCTGAATACTTTTGCAAGGCACTGTATGTGATGTGCCCTTGCCCCATCTTAGACCCATGTTCTGTGGTGTGGTCGAACCTTGCCCTCACCCAAAGCCTGAAGTCTTAATTCAGATGACTTTGCATGTCATGTGCTGAGGCTATCCTTGTGTCATGTCTAACCCTGTGTCTCTTTCATTGTTAGTTAAAGATGATGGACATGCCTTTGTCTCTCTCTCTCTCTCTCTCTCTCTCTCTCTCTCTCTCTCTCTCTCTCTCTCTCTCTCTCTCTCTCTCTCTCTCTCATGTCTCTGTTTATCTCTCTCTCTCTCTCTCTCTCCCTCCCTCCACCCCTTGCTCTCTCTCTCCCTCTTCCTCTCTCTCTTTCCCTCCCCTCGCTCTCTTTCCCTCCCCATCTCTCTCCCTCCCTCCCTCCCCTATTCTCTCTCTCTCTCTCTCTCTCTCTCTCTCTCTCTCTCTCTCTCTCTCTCTCTCTCTCTCTCTTCCACCCTCTCTCAATTCAATTTCAATTCAAAGGTCTTTATTGGCATGGGAAACATACAGTGGGGAGAACAAGTATTTGATACACTGCCGATTTTGCAGGTTTTCTTACTTACAAAGCATGTAGAGGTCTGTAATTTTTATCATAGGTACACTTCAACTGTGTGAGACGGAATCTAAAACAAAAATCCAGAAAATCACATTGATTTTTAAGTAATTAATTTGCATTTTATTGCGTATGTTAACATTGCCAAAGCAAGTGAAGAAGATAATAAACAAAAGTG
>NC_059199.1:8924191-9026691 GCF_020615455.1 Coregonus clupeaformis | reverse complement strand
GAAAGGAGCTTAAAGTTTTAATCAGTGTATATTGTCCATAGTGATGGGTTGGGACTGGCTGGCTGTGCTGTGGGGATTGGGGGTGATGACCTATATTCAGTCCCAAATGCCAGAATGTTTTGGGTCGCTGCTTTAGAGTATTTAAAACGTTGGGTGTATCCCAAATAACACCCTATTCATGGTTCTGCTCCACAAGTAGTGCACTATAAAGGGAATACAGTGCCATTTGGGACGCACATCATCTGTTGGGTGAATCATAAAGAAATGTCTGCCTTGGGAAATAGCTTTTTTTTCTGACCTCAATGGGGAAAACTTTAATAAAGGTTCAATCAAAAAAATTAATCAGAAAATGTGAAAGGTTTTCGGTGGGTCTCATGGAAATGTATTGATACGGTGGCTTGCGAAAGTATTCACCCCCCTTGGCATTTTTCCTATTTTGTTGCCTTACAACCTGGAATTAAAATGTATTTTTTGGGGGGGGTTTGTATCATTTGATTTACACAACATGCCTACCACTTTGAAGATGCAAAATCTTTTTTCTTGTGAAACAAACAAGAAATAAGACAAAAAAACTTTAGCGTGCATAACTATTCACCCCCCCAAAGTCAATAATTTGTAGAGCCACCTTTTGCAGTAATTACAGCTGCAAGTCTCTTGGGGTATGTCTCTATAAGCTTGGAACATCTAGCCACTGGGATTTTTGCCCATTCTTCAAGGCAAAACTGCTCCAGCTCCTTCAAGTTGGATGGGTTCCGCTGGTGTACAGCAATCTTTAAGTCATACCACAGATTCTCAATTGGATTGAGGTCTGGGCTTTGACTAAGCTATTCCAAGACATTTAAATGTTTCCCCTTAAACCACTCAAGTGTTGATTCAGCAGTATGCTTATGGTCATTGTCCTGCTCCAAGGTGAACCTTCCATAATATGGATAATGGATGACATGTATGTATGAAGTGGCTGACTCTCCTCTCTGTAACATTGCCTGATATTAAATGAAGACAGGAGGATGAAACATCAGGTGAAAACAGGAGGCTAAAACGTCAGGTGAAGACAGGAGGAGGAAACGTCAGGTGAAGACAGGAGGAGGAAACGTCAGGTGAAGACAGGAGGAGGAAACATCAGGTGAAGACAGGAGGAGGAAACGTCAGGTGAAACATCAGGTGAAGACAGGAGGAGGAAACGTCAGGTGAAACATCAGGTGAAGACAGGAGGAGGAAACGTCAGGTGAAGACAGGAGGAGGAAACATCAGGTGAAACATCAGGTGAAGACAGGAGGAGGAAACGTCAGGTGAAACGTCAGGTGAAGACAGGAGGAGGAAACGTCAGGTGAAACATCAGGTGAAGACAGGAGGAGGAAACGTCAGGTGAAACGTCAGGTGAAGACAGGAGGAGGAAACGTCAGGTGAAGACAGGAGGAGGAAACGTCAGGTGAAACATCAGGTGAAGACAGGAGGAGGAAACGTCAGGTGAAACGTCAGGTGAAGACAGGAGGAGGAAACGTCAGGTGAAGACAGGAGGAGGAAACGTCAGGTGAAACATCAGGTGAAGACAGGAGGAGGAAACATCAGGTGAAGACAGGAGGAGGAAACGTCAGGTGAAACATCAGGTGAAGACAGGAGGAGGAAACGTCAGGTGAAGACAGGAGGAGGAAACGTCAGGTGAAGACAGGAGGAGGAAACGTCAGGTGAAGACAGGAGGAGGAAACGTCAGGTGAAACATCAGGTGAAGACAGGAGGAGGAAACGTCAGGTGAAGACAGGAGGAGGAAACGTCAGGTGAAACATCAGGTGAAGACAGGAGGAGGAAACGTCAGGTGAAGACAGGAGGAGGAAACGTCAGGTGAAACATCAGGTGAAGACAGGAGGAGGAAACATCAGGTGAAGACAGGAGGAGGAAACGTCAGGTGAAGACAGGAGGAGGAAACGTCAGGTGAAACATCAGGTGAAGACAGGAGGAGGAAACATCAGGTGAAGACAGGAGGAGGAAACGTCAGGTGAAGACAGGAGGAGGAAACGTCAGGTGAAGACAGGAGGAGGAAACGTCAGGTGAAGACAGGAGTAGAAAACTTCAGGTGAAAACAGGAGGAGGAAACTTCAGATGAAGACAGTAGTGGGAAAAATTAGATAAAGACAGGAGGAAATGTCAGGTGAAGAGAGGAGGAGGAAACATCACGTGAAGAAAGGAGGAGGAAACATCATAATAAGACAGGAGGAGGATACGGTAGGTGAAAACAGGAGGAGGAAACATCAGATGAAGACGGGGGGAGGAAAATGTCAAGTGAAAGCAGGAGGAACAATTTTTAGGTGAAGAAAAGAGGAGGAAGCGTCAGGTGAAGACGGGAGGAGGAAACGTCAGATAAAGATAGCAGGCGGAAACGTCTGATGAAGACAGGAAGAGGAAACCTCAGATGAAGACAGTAATAAGGAAATGTCAGGTGAATACAGGAGGAAGAAATGTCAGGTGAAGACAAAAGGAGGAAATGTCAGGTGAAGAACCGAGGAAGTAACAGATGAAGACAGGAGGAGGAAACATCCGGTGAAGACAGGAGGAGGAAACGTAAGTTGAAGACCATTGGCTCACAGCAAAAACTTGACATTTTTCAAACACCATTTTCTTGTTGTCTGCTAGTTTTAGTCAATTACAAAACATGTCTAAAGATTACTTTTCAACATTGCCTGCTCCCGAGCGTTCTTACTACTTAGAAAACATAATATTGTAGGACTTCCCTCATGCCCCTTTTCATGACGGTGCTAGCAGCCACTTGAGTGCTAGCTAGCTACCGACCAAAACATTAAGCTAGCCAAGACAACAACACAAACAAACAGACTATACAAGTATTGGGTGGAGTTACAAACAGACTATACACGTAGTGAGTGGAGTTACAAACAGACTATACTAAACAAGTGTCTTACCTGTGATTAAATGTTTTCCACACACAGAGCTACATTTCCCACTCTCTCACGCCGAGTAGCCTGAAGCCACAGGGCTCTTCTCGCAGGCTCTATTTCCCTACATAGGAGCATTGCAAACCGTAGGTCGGGATTTTTGACCTGGTGACATTGAACGACACAGCAGCTTTTCGGCTAACTAAAAATCGACAACGAAGTTGGCTCTTTTACAATGGGGGCCAATGGGAAAGAATGTTTGTCTTCCCCAATTTGTGGACGTGTTCCAGGGGAATTTCTTCTTATGACATGAATATCGACTAGGAGTACAGTAAGGACTCTAGTTCTGATGTTCCACCATAATATTCTGATGTATGCAAATTGATGACATCACAAACAATCGCTAAGTAACCATGTAATCTGAATTCTAAACCTGTGATCTGAAACATTCTGATGAATTAACCCAGTAACTTATGACATCACAATGGGGATGTTAATTCCACAGAATTCCAGGGAATAGAACACGGTGCTGAGTTTAACTTTCAAAACAAAAGCGTCCAATCAGGCTTAATAATAGGTTGAGTCAGTGTGTTCGCATCGTGATTGCCCTGTAGAGGTAATTACCTTTAGAATAATCACTTCCTTATCCTCTGTCTTTATACTGACTTTAACACAGACAGGAATTGGTGCAGGGGGACACATTGGACAACAACCCACAAGGAATAGAAGTGTCCTGTTGAATCAGAGGTGGTGGCACCTGGGGTTATGTTTTCATTTGAGTAACTTCCCTGTCATCGCTCACCTAAGGCTTCAGCTGGCTCCTAGCAAAACTCGGCCAGGCCAACTGAAAGAGTGTGCTCGAATACTCGAAGACATTTGCTTATAAAAAACAAGAAAAAGCGGCAATAGCACTATTTGTCCATCTCGAAACGTCGTAGCCTGTATACACTTCCTCAAAATAGTCAGAATTAAGATAACTCAAGAAATCTGTCATTAATTTAGAGATTTTTGCAGAGGAGATCTTAGTCCCGCAATTTTACATCTAACTAAGATGTTTGGTGCAGTATTTCTCAAGTGAAAAAATGTGTATGAAAATGAGTCGTCTCTCATTGAATGACAACAAGCACTTAATTGAAGAATCCCTACTGTTGACCAATCACTGATGAATGGGCGTAGACTTCGGCTCCCAAACTTCGCTGAAGTGTAATGATAATATATAATAATAATATATAATGATAATATATAATAATAATATATTATGATAATATGTAATGATAATATATTATGATAATATATAATGATAATATGTAATGATAATATATTATGATAATATATAATGATAATATGTAATGATAATATGTCATGATAATATGTCATGATAATATATAATGATAATATATAATGATAATTTATAACCATAATTTTTTTATATATATGATAATATATATGATAATATATAATATTTTTTATATATATGATAATATATAATAATAATAATAAGCCATTTAGCAGACGCTTTTATCCAAAGCGACTTACAGTCGTGCGTGCATACATTTTTTTGTGTATGGGTGGTCCCGGGGATCGAACCCACTACCTTGGCGTTACAAGCGCCGTGCTCTACCAGCTGAGCTACAGAGGACCACAGAGGACCATAATGATAATCTGTAATGATAATATATAATGATAATATGTAATAATATGTAATGATAATATGTAATGATAATATGTAATGACAATATATAACGATAATATGTAATGATAATATATAATGATAATATATGATGATAATATGTAATAATATGTAATGATAATATGTAATGATAATATGTAATGACAATATATTATTACAATATATAATGATAATATATAATGATAATATGAAATGATAATATGTAATGATAATATGTAATGATAATATATAATGATAATATGTAATGATAATATGTAATGATAATATGTAATGATAATATGAAATGATAATATGTAATGATAATATGTCATGATAATATGTCATGATAATATGTCATGATAATATGAAATTATAATATGTAATGACAATATATAACGATAATATGTAATGATAATATATAATGATAATATGTAATGATAATATGTCATGATAATATGAAATTATAATATGTAATGACAATATATAACGATAATATGTAATGATAATATTTAATGATAATATGTCATGATAATATGTAATGATAATATGAAATGATAATATGTCATGATAATATGAAATGATAATATGAAATGACAAATGTAAATGTCTATGGTATGAGTATGAGTCCGTATGTGTAGGTAATCCTTTCTAACGCCGCTTTTTAAAAATAGATTACCTAGTAGAACTGCATAAGTATTGCTCTCCACTTTCTGGAGGACCGAGTTTTGAAATCAGTGGAATTAGAGTATGATAGCTAAGGAGATGGCTGCGATCAACAGTAAAATCCACTGCACAGTTCCAGCCCCCCCCCCTAAAACCATACACCCCTAATGGGTTTCCTTTTATTTGATCAAATACAGCAATACGCTCTGTACCCTCATTAGGAGCATAAACATTCAAAACAATTAAAATAATAACCATAACATCCGCCTTGACCAATGACACCCGACCCTTGACAATCTGTTGAAGATACCACAGTCACTCCTAAGCCTGAGGAAAACAAGATTGCCACCCCAGCACTGAAATTAGTACCATGACTGAGTATATGCTGCCCCTCCCACCACATACCCCAGTCAACCTCATTAGCCTCATCACTATGTGTCTCCTGTAGGAAAACTACATTAAACCTTTTCTGTTTTATTACTTCTAATTCCCAAGCCCTCTTATTCCTGTCCCTTCCTCCATTAATATTGAGAGAACCTACCCTTAGTACCTCCATATAGAAAAGAGAAAGGAAAAACAGAAGAAACCACAGAGAAACCAGACAAAGAGAAAAAAAAACACCCTATGAGGCATGATAGTCATCATTGTTTAAATTTTCTCTTAACCTGACCACGTTTCCCAGTACCTTTTGTTGCCATGACAGCAGTAACACATTTCCTCAAGCGGAAACGCTTCTTCTCACTCAACTGGTCTAACCCCACCGTCTTCTGTAACACCACAGCTGACCTCACAAACTTATCAACATAAAAAAAAAATCTGCCAATTTAACAGATTTCCAAAAAGTCTGGTCCAGGAACCCATTTTCCTCATCTAGATTGTAAATTCAGTCATCGCCAGCTGCTATCATATCAACAGGGATATCAGAAATGTCCATATTCTTCTCCTGATTCTCCTCAACCTAATACACTGCTCAAAAAAAATAAAGGGAACACTTAAACAACACAATGTAACTCCAAGTCAATCACACTTCTGTGAAATCAAACTGTCCACTTAGGAAGCAACACTGATTGACAATACATTTCACATGCTGTTGGGCAAATGGAATAGACAACAGGTGGAAATTATAGGCAATTAGCAAGACACCCCCAATAAAGGACTGGTTTTGCAGGTGGTGACCACAGACCACTTCTCAGTTCCTATGCTTCCTGGCTGATGTTTTGGTCACTTTTGAATGCTGGCGGTGCTTTCACTCTAGTGGTAGCATGAGACGGAGTCTACAACCCACACAAGTGGCTCAGGTAGTGCAGCTCATCCAGGATGGCACATCAATGCGAGCTGTGGCAAGAAGGTATGCTGTGTCTGTCAGCGTAGTGTCCAGAGCATGGAGGCGCTACCAGGAGACAGGCCAATACATCAGGAGACGTGGAGGAGGCCGTAGGAGGGCAACAACCCAGCAGCAGGACTGCTACCTCCGCCTTTGTGCAAGGAGGAGCAGGAGGAGCACTGCCAGAGCCCTGCAAAATGACCTCCAGCAGGCCACAAATGTGCATGTGTCTGCTCAAACGGTCAGAAACAGACTCCATGAGGGTGGTATGAGGGCCCAACGTCCACAGGTGGGGGTTGTGCTTACAGCCCAACACCATGCAGGACATTTGGCATTTGCCAGAGAACACCAAGATTGGCAAATTCGCCACTGGCGCCCTGTGCTCTTCACAGATGAAAGCAGGTTCACACTGAGCACGTGACAGACGTGACAGAGTCTGGAGACGCCGTGGAGAACGTTCTGCTGCCTGCAACATCCTCCAGCATGACCGGTTTGGCGGTGGGTCAGTCATGGTGTGGGGTGGCATTTCTTTGGGGGGCCGCACAGCCCTCCATGTGCTCGCCAGAGGTAGCCTGACTGCCATTAGGTACCGAGATGAGATCCTCAGACCCCTTGTGAGACCATATGCTGGTGCGGTTGGCCCTGGGATCCTCCTAATGCAAGACAATGCTAGACCTCATGTGGCTGGAGTGTGTCAGCAGTTCCTGCAAGAGGAAGGCATTGATGCTATGGACTGGCCCGCCCGTTCCCCAGACCTGAATCCAATTGAGCACATCTGGGACATCATGTCTCGCTCCATCCACCAATGCCACGTTGCACCACAGACTGTCCTGGAGTTGGCGGATGCTTTAGTCCAGGTCTGGGAGGAGATTCCTCGGGAGACCATCCGCCACCTCATCAGGAGCATGCCCAGGCGTTGTAAGGAGGTCATACAGGCACGTGGAGGCCACACACACTACTGAGCCTCATTTTGACTTGTTTTAAGGACATTACATCAAAGTTGGATCAGCCTGTAGTTTGGTTTTCCACTTTAATTTTGAGTGTGACTCCAAATCCAGACCTCCATGGGTTGATAAATTTGATTTCCATTGATAATTTTTGTGTGATTTTGTTGTCAGCACATTCAACTATGTAAAGAAAAAAGTATTTAATAAGATTATTTCATTCATTCAGATCTAGTGGCGCAGTGGTCTAAGGCATCGCAGTGCTAACTGTGCCACTAGAGATCCTGGTTCGAATCCAGGCTCTGTCGCCGCCGGCCGCGACCGGGAGACTCATGGGCGGCGCACAATTGGCCCAGCGTCGTCCAGGGTAGGGGAGGGAATGGCCGGCAGGGATGTAGCTCAGTTGATAGAGCATGGCGTTTGCAACGCCAGGGTTGTGGGTTCGATTCCCACAGGGGGCCAGTATAAAAAAAAAATATGTATTCACTAACTGTAAGTCGCTCTGGATAAGAGCGTCTGCTAAATGACGTAAATGTAAATGTAATCTAGGATGTGTTATTTTAGTGTTCCCTTTATTTTTTGGAGCAGTGTATATCTGAAATAGAATCAAATTATAAGAAATATTGACCAAATATATCAGAAATATATCCCAAATATAATGTAATCTATAATCAATATATTCTAAATATATCATAAAAAAAACAATATATCTTAAATATAACAGCGTGTCTCAACTCTGGCCTGCAGTTTGTAAGTAGTGCTGAGAGTCTCCCTTGTATTACAGTTTTTTTCAATTGTTTACACGCGATTTTGAAAACAGAGTTCTTTTTGTCAAAATATAATCACAATTATCCAAACACCACAATCAATTAGCAAAATTCCTAGATTGTTTGCAAAATGACACACTTCAGTCAAAACATACACACTTCAGTCAAAACATATACACATATTTGTGAAAATGCTATTTGTTTTCATTTAACCAACACAGTCATCAATGATCATACACTATTGCAGCCAGTTTCACACTGCTGTGATAAATAAAAAACACATTTGTAAAAAAAAATAAAAAAAAAGATTTTTGGCCAGACATTCTTACTGTATGTGAGAGATAATTTAGGTGACAAAAAATTGTGAGAAACTCACAACATTATTCATGATTTGTTTTGAGATATAAGGAGAATGTAGACAAATACTGTAGGCCTACTATAACCTTACCAAGCACTGCACAACACTTGATGCTGCAGACTGAATATTTCAAGTATTTATTTCAATACTTACAGTATTTCTTACCATAATCAGTTACAGTAATCAACCAACAATGATATCAATTACTGTAAACAAATAAAATCCGTAGACAAATAAAAATTACTGCATGAATTACAGTACATACACTTTGACTCTGAAGAAAAGTAAAGTAAAAGTAAACAGAAATGAAAGAAAACTACTGTAAAAGCAACAAGAATACTGTAACTATCCGTCTCTCCGTCTGGCTGGATCAGGCCATAACATTTCATCCACATCACAGGCTATGTCTTCATTGGCAAGGCACCGTTGGAAGAATCGCCTTGTGTGACGAATGCACCCCTGCACTGAAGCTGCTTCAATAAGATCACATGCCTGTTCCATGGCCTGAATGAGGGGCAAACGGTCATAAGGCCGCAGGTCATATACCTTCCACCGCCACGCTGAAAAAAATTATTCTATAGGATTCAGGAAGGGGGAGTATGGGGGAAGGTATAAAACTTCAAAATCAGGGTGATCATGGAACCAGTTCTGGACTAGAGCAGCCCGATGAAATGAGACATTGTCCCAAACGACAATGTACCGCATCTGGTCCACTTGGTGTAATGCTGTGACAATCTCATGCAATCGGTCAAGAAATGCAAGTATCAGATTTGCATTATAGGGTCCCAGATTTGCATGGTGGTGGAGGACCCCATTTTGTGTGATAGCAGCGCAAAGGGTGATGTTACCCCCTCGCTGCCCTGGCACATTGGTGATTGCCCTGTGCCCAATTACATTTCTCCCTCTTCTTCTTGTTTTTGCAAGGTTAAATCCAGCCTCATCCACATATATAAATTCATGTTGAATTTCAGCAGCATCCATTTGCAAGACTCTCTGAAACACATTAAAGAAAATAGGATGCTATTCAATATCTATAGCACAGTATTTTTTTTGTGACAGAACATTATGAGCAGTGCATGATACCACACCATAGTCAGATGAACAATGCATACCTCCACATACTCATTGCGCAGATGTTTCACTCTCTCTGAATTTCTGTCAAATGGTACCCGATACAGTTGCTTCATGTATATTTGATTTTTCTTTAGGATTCGACCTAATGTTGACAGAGAGACTCGTTGGATGTTATTGAAAATATTGTCATCATTGATGATATTGGCTTGGATTTCTCGTAGCCTGATACAATTATTGGCCAAAACCATGTTCACAATGGCGGCCTCTTGTGCACGACTAAACATAGGGCCCCTTCCACCTTGGTGTCCTCGACCCTCAATCCTATGTAAAAACAAAATAAGATAAAAATAAATAAATATATATATATATATATATATATATATATATATATATATGCAGCCTACTGTCAAATGTCACAGTAAACAATATTGATTATACAAGCTTCAGTTTCAATGTATACTGTGTGGTTAGCTTACCTGTTTTCTCGATGAAATGTCCGAATTACTGACGCAACAGTATTTCTGCTGAGATTTGGTTGAACTCTTTGTCCAGCTTCCATCAGTGTCAGTCCATGGTTGATAACATGGTCAATAAGTGTTGCACGGATTTCTCGAGTCAAGTTTGGTCCTCGTCTTCTTTGTTCAGGTTCTATCAACTCTTCAAGTCCTTCTCTACCTCTTCCTCTACCTAGGTGTCTTCCTCTACCTCCTTATCTTCCTCTACCTTCTTCTCCTCTACCTATGCCTCTTCCTCTACCTCCTTCTCCTCTTCCTCTACCGCCTTCATCTCCTCTTTGAGCTCCCCCTCTCATTCTCACTCTTCTTCTTCTTCTAACTCCTTCCATTTTTGTTGAAGACAGGTGAACTCACCTGCTGCCTTTTATAGCACACCTGAGTGCTGCCTTTTCAAATTAGCACATGTGTGCTTCCACACCTGGTAGATGTGTTTATCCAATTCGTTCATTAGTGTGGTAATTGGCAATCCGGTGCTTTGTAATTAGAAGGAAGTAACCTCACGATCCTTATCTGTGTCTAAGGTGTGAAAATGTGTGTAGAGTTTTACAAATCACTGTGTGTAATGTTTTGCAAAAAGGGTGAGGCGGACATTGTGTGTAATGTTGTGCAAATCTGTGGAGGTGTTTTGCTCAATGGAGTACAATTTTGCTAATTGTGTGGAAATTTTAATTTTAGTGTGTAAACAATCGTAAAAAACTGTATTACCCCCCCTTCCCTTCCAAAAAAAAAAGGAAATTCAACTAACTGCACTAAAAAAGATTCCTCGCAAACAGCTTTTAGGTCTGCATACTTCAAAGAACGTGATGGCAGGCTACTTAGGATTCAAACCTAATTCAAACAGCCTAGTTCACAGTCTGGTCTTTAGCAAGGCTGGCAGTCTCAGATGTTCTATTTAAAAGGCTTCAGTCATACAAAAGTTGTATTTAAATCCGAACTGGTTCTCCAGCAGCTTAGTAAGAATGGCTCACCCTGTGTTCTAGAATGGCTCACCCTGTGTTCTAGAATGGCTCACCCTGTGTTCTAGAATGGCTCACCCTGTGTTCTAGAATGGCTCACCCTGTGTTCTAGAATGGCTCACCCTGTGTTCTAGAATGGCTCACCCTGTGTTCTAGAATGGCTCACCCTGTGTTCTAGAATGGCCTCTTTCCTGTTATTCAGATTATAACCTCTCACTTTCAGTTATTTGAAAAAGAAATAATCTCCATAATATTGCTATTTTAAAAAAACAAGCCATAGAAAACTGGTTGCAATTTCTGTTTAATAAACCAGAAAAGACAGAACAAATATTACAACAAATATTATGGTTAAACTCAAATATACAAATTGATAAAAATAAAAAGAAACGGTATAATCTTTGTTAATGATATCATAAATAGGACTGGTGGAGTTATGTCACACAACCAGCTAACAAAAATATATGGAAATGTCTGCTCTATCCAAAATTACAACCAACTGACAGCAGTATTAATGGAGGATGAAGAAGAGAGAGAAGCTAAGGAACGTGTCTGTCGGCCCTGCATTAAAGACCAACATTTGTAAAAAAAAATATATATATAATAATATATATATATATATATACAGTACCAGTCAAAAGGTTGGACACACCTACAGTGAGGGAAAAAAGTATTTGATCCCCTGCTGATTTTGTACGTTTGCCCACTGACAAAGAAATTATCAGTCTATAATTTTAATGGTAGGTTTATTTGAACAGTGAGAGACAGAATAACAACAAAAAAATCCAGAAAAACGCATGTTAAAATTGTTATAAATTGATTTGCATTTTAATGAGGGAAATAAGTATTTCACCCCTCTGCAAAACATGACTTAGTACTTGGTGGCAAAACCCTTGTTGGCAATCACAGAGGTCAGACGTTTCTTGTAGTTGGCCACCAGGTTTGCACACATCTCAGGAGGGATTTTGTCCCACTCCTCTTTGCAGATCTTCTTCAAGTCATTAAGGTTTCGAGGCTGACGTTTGGCAACTCAAACCTTCAGCTCCCTCCACAGATTTTCTATGGGATTAAGGTCTGGAGACTGGCTAGGCCACTCCAGGACCTTAATGTGCTTCTTCTTGAGCCACTCCTTTGTTGCCTTGGCCGTGTGTTTTGGGTCATTGTCATGCTGGAATACCCATCCACAACCCATTTTCAATGCCCTGGTTGAGGGAAGGAGGTTCTCACCCAAGATTTGACGGTACATGGCCCCGTCCATCGTCCCTTTGATGCTGTGAAGTTGTCCTGTCCCCTTAGCAGAAAAACACCCCCAAAGCATAATGTTTCCACCTCCATGTTTGACGGTGGGGATGGTGTTCTTGGGGTCATAGGCAGCATTCCTCCTCCTCCAAACACGGCGAGTTGAGTTGATGCCAAAGAGCTCGCTTTTGGTCTCATCTGACCACAACACTTTCACCCAGTTCTCCTCTGAATCATTCAGATGTTCATTGGCAAACTTCAGACGGGCCTGTATATGTGCTTTCTTGAGCAGGGGGACCTTGCGGGCGCTGCAGGATTTCAGTCCTTCACGGCGTAGTGTGTTACCAATTGTTTTCTTGGTGACTATGGTCCCAGCTGCCTTGAGATCATTGACAAGATCCTCCTGTGTAGTTCTGGGCTGATTCCTCACCGTTCTCATGATCATTGCAACTCCACGAGGTGAGATATTGCATGAAGTCCCAGGCCGAGGGAGATTGACAGTTCTTTTGTGTTTCTTCCATTTGCGAATAATCGCACCAACTGTTGTCACCTTCTCACCAAGCTGCTTGGCGATGGTCTTGTAGCCCATTCCAGCCTTGTGTAGGTCTACAATCTTGTCCCTGACATCCTTGGAGAGCTCTTTGGTCTTGGCCATGGTGGAGAGTTTGAATCTGATTGATTGATTGCTTCTGTGGACAGGTGTCTTTTATACAGGTAACAAACTGAGATTAGGAGCACTCCCTTTAAGAGTGTGCTCCTAAATCTCAGCTCGTTACCTGTATAAAAGACACCTGGGAGCCAGAAATCTTTCTGATTGAGAGGGGGTCAAATACTTATTTCATTTATAACATTTTTGACATGCGTTTTTCTGGATTTTTGTTGTTGTTATTCTGTCTCTCACTGTTCAAATAAACCTACCATTAAAATTATAGACTGATCATTTCTTTGTCAGTGGGCAAACGTACAAAATCAGCAGGGGATCAAATACTTTTTTCCCTCACTGTACTCATTCAATCGTTTTTCTTTATTTATACTATTTTTTATATTGTAGAAAAATAGTGAAGACATCAAAACTATGAAATAACACATATGGAATCATTTAGTAACCAAAAGTGTTTTATATATTTTATATTTGAGATTCTTCAAATAGCCACCCTTTGCCTTGATGACAGCTTTTCACACTCTTGGCGTTCGCTCAACCAACTTCACCTGGAATGCTTTTCCAACAGTCTTGAAGGAGTTCCCACATATGCTGAGCACTTGGTGGCTGCTTTTCCTTCACTCTGCCGTCTGACTCATCCCAAACCATCTCAATTGGGTTGAGGTCGGGGGATTGTGGAGGCCAGGTCATCTGATGCAGCACTCCATCACTCTCCTTCTTGGTAAAATAGCCTTTACACATCCTGGAGGTGTGTTGGGTCATTGTCCTGTTGAAAAACAAATGATAGTCCCACTAAGCCCAAAGCAGATGGTATGGTGTATCGCTGCAGAATGCTGTGGTAGCCATGCTGGTTGGTGTGCCTTGAATTCTAAATAAATCACAGAGAGTGTCACCAGCAAAGCACCCCCACACCATCACACCTCCTCCTCCATGCATTACGGTGGGAACTACACATGCGGAGATCATCCGTTCACCCACACCGCGTCTCACAAAGACACAGCGGTTGGAACCAAAAATCCCACATTTGGACTCCAGACCAAAGGACACATTTCCACCGGTCTAATGTCCATTGCTCGTGTTTCTTGGGCCAAGCAGGTCTCTTCTTCTTATTGGTGTCTTTTAGTAGTGGTTTCTTTGCAGCAATTCGACCATGGAAGGCCTGATTCACACAGTCCCCCTCTGAATAGTTGATGTTGAGATTTGTCTGTTACTATAGTCTCCTGTAGCTCAGTTGGTAGAGCATGGCGCTTGCAACGCCAGGGTTGTGGGTTCGTTTCCCACGGGGGGCCAGTATGAAAATGTATGCACTCACTAACTGTAAAGTCGCTCTGGATAAGAGCGTCTGCTAAATTACTAAAATGTAAATGTATTGGTCTTCCATTCCTGTGGCGGTCCTCATGAGAGCCAGTTTCATCATAGCGCTTGATGGTTTTTGCACTTGAAAAAACTTTCAAAGTTCTTGACATGTTCCGTATTGACTGACATTAATGTCTTAAAGTAATGATGGACTGTCATTTCTCTTTGCTTATTTGAGCTGTTCTTTCCATAATATGGACTTGGTCTTTTACCAAATAGGGCTATATTCTGTATACCCCCACACCTTGTCACAACACAACTAATTGGCTCAAACACATTAAGAAGGAAATAAATTCCACAAATTAACTTTTAAGAAGGCACACCTGTTAATTGAAATGCATTCCAGGTGACTACCTCATGAATCTGGTTGAGAGAATGCCAAGAGTGTGCAAAGCTGTCATCAAGGCAAAGGGTGGCTATTTGAAGAATCTCAAATATAAAACATATAAAACACTTTTGGTTATTACATGATTCCATATGTGTTATTTCATAGTTTTGATGTCGTCACTATTTTTCTACAATGTAAAAAAAAAAATAATAAAGAAATGTACCGATTCCATGGCGCATGGTTTCTGAACTGATACACTAAACAACGACAGATTCAAAACTTTGAGTTTTTCCTATTTAAATTATTATACAAAATTCTTGCAACCAATAGAATCATCTCAGCTCTGCAGATTTAGCTGCGAAGAGACAGAATCATTAGATCATTTGTTTGGGTGCTGCCCATATGTAGCTTGTTTCTGGTCGCAGGTTCAGGAATATACAATCAAAACATTTACCTATAGCTAACTCTGCAAGTAGAACTTTTGGGTGACATGAAAAGCCAAAGTCAATCGATCATCATAATATTGTAATACTCTTAGTAAAAATGTTAATCTTTCATTTACAATCTGTAGAAACTATGAGAATAGAAAGGTTCAGAACTTTTGTGAAACATCACAGCACAGTTGAAAAATATACAAATCAAAACTGGATGGTGTTCAGAGATAGATGGGATGGGTTGAGGGTAGTTGAAGGGTGGGACTAAAAACAAAACAAAAAAGAGAACTAATGTAAAATGTACAGTGTCCTTAAAATGTATATAGTATAAGTTCCAATTAGGGGAGGGGTCGTAGGGTTAGGGGAAAATAATTAATAAGGAAAATATATTTAATTAGTATATTCCAATTAGGGGAGGGGTCGTAGGGTTAGGGGTCGTAGGGTTAGGGGTCGTAGGGTTAGGGGTCGTAGGGTTAGGGGTCGTAGGGTTAGGGGAAAATAATTAAGAAGGAAAATATATTGAATTAGTTTACTCCAATTAGGGGAGGAAACGTAGGGTTAGGGGAAAATAATTCAGAAGGAAAAAATATTTAATTAGTTTACTAAAATTAGGGGAGGGGTCGTAGGGTTAGGGGAAAATAATTCAGAAGGAAAAAATATTTAATTAGTTTACTAAAATTAGGGGAGGGGTCGTAGGGTTAGGGGAAAATAATTAAGAAGGAAAATATATTGAATTAGTTTACTCCAATTAGGGGAGGGGTCGTAGGGTTAGGGGAAAATAATTAAGAAGGAAAATATATTGAATTAGTTTACTCCAATTAGGGGAGGGGTCGTAGGGTTAGGGGAAAATAATTAAGAAGGAAAATATATTGAATTAGTTTACTCCAATTAGGGGAGGAAACGTAGGGTTAGGGGAAAATAATTAAGAAGGAAAATATATTGAATTAGTTTACTAAAATTAGGGGAAGATCGTAGGGTTAGGGGAAAATAATTAAGAAGGAAAATATATTTAATTAGTTTACTAAAATTAGGGGAGGGGTCGTAGGGTTAGGGGAAAATAATTAAGAAGGAAAATATATTAAATTAGTTTATTCCAATTAGGGGAGGGGTCGTAGGGTTAGGGGAAAATAATTAAGAAGGAAAATATATTGAATTAGTTTACTCCAATTAGGGGAGGGGTCGTAGGGGAAAATACATATTAAACAAAGAGTAATAAATAAACATGGGGGATTGGTTGGATTGGAAATGATTGGTTGGAAATGACGCAGAGAATTACATTGAAAGAACCTACAATCTATCTGAAGTATTAAAGCTCATCACCCACACAAAAAAAGTTATATTCAAACTGCTCACCCATTCTCACTTTAAACCATTTCTCTTTACATCTTGTTCCTTTTCTCTCCCAAGACCTCTCTCCTCCTTCATGTCTTTTCTCTCTCCCTCTCTCTCTCTTTCTCCCCTCAACCTCCTTCCTACCCACCTTAAAACCATTTCCATCTAGCTCTCTCTCTCTATCAGATGTCAGAATGCTGTTCATTGACTACAGCTCAGTAGAACATCTATGTCAGAATGCTGTTCATTGACTACTGCTCAGTAGAACATCTATGTCAGAATGCTGTTAAATGACTACATCTCAGTAGAACATCTACAGTGGGGAAAAAAAGTATTTAGTCAGCCACCAATTGTGCAAGTTCTCCCACTTAAAAAGATGAGAGAGGCCTGTAATTTTCATCATAGGTACACGTCAACTCTGACAGACAAAATTAGAAAAAAAATCCAGAAAATCACATTGTAGGATTTTTAATGAATTTATTTGCAAATTATGGTGGAAAAAAATGTTTCTACCTGGATGTTTCTATAGGGAATAGGGTGCCATTTTCAATGCAGCCTAACTCTTGCCCAGGTTCATCGTATTTAGTCAGGGAGAAAATGTTGCATGGTCCCAAATCTGTTTGTGCTGTCTTGCCAACTCCTATGGTAATTGTCACACCTGAGTTGGCCAGCCAGCACCAACAGGTCTGGGACCAGGCTAGACCGAATGTACATTTATATTTCCCCATACCACAGTATAATGGACCGTTAGTCTCCAGGGGCGGACTGGGACCAGAAATCGGAAAGGGCATTTCTAACACATTGGCCTATTTTTTTTCCATAAGGCCCACATTTTTTGCCAAATAATGATACCTTTGAACAAAAGAAAGAACTATATATTTAGACAGGCCACTTGGCTAAAAATGGACCAGCGCATCTGGCATTTGCCCGAACTGTCCTGTGGCCAGTCCACCCCTGTTAGACTCTGGTCAGACTCAGAGGTCAGAGGTCGTTCTGCATGCTGGGCTGGGAGAAGAGAGGAATGAATGAATCAATGGCTTGACCCCTCCTCTCCAACTATCCTTCCACAACAATGGTAGGTTATATAATTAATGATTACTGTGTGAAAGTGGTGGAAGACAGAAAGAAATGGGTCAGGCGAAATTAATTATTGACTCCATACACACACACACACAAACACACACACACACGCACATGCAGGTCAGTCTCAGTACAATGTACAGGTATTTATTTACATAACAAAATACAGTATGAAGTGTTACAATGGTTATAGATGGATGGTATTTTAGTGGTCTGAAACGTATTGAGAGAATGACATACTAGACTGAGATAATGTAGCTGGACAGCGTCATAGTGCTGTCATTGCTACCCATTTTCTGGAACGGTTTAAAAAATAACATACACCTATATACATATTATCGAAATTCAATAATTCCATATTCATTATGGAATGTCCAGAATCAGCCAGCCATCCAGAGGGTGAAGGGGATGACGAGGGCGGGAAGGGCACTGTCGGTTCCTAGATAGAGGATAGACAGAATTCCCAGGAACGCCGTCAGCGGAGCACTCCTATGATCCCGGATGACAGATTTCAGCCAATCACAGAACTACAACGAAAAAGAGAGGAAGATGAGGACTTTAGTACACCTCATGGTTTATATTATAGTGATAGAGAGGGGAAGATGAGGACTTTAGTACACCTCATGGTTTATATTATAGTGATAGAGGAGAAGATGAGGACTTTAGTACACCTCATGGTTTATATTATAGTGATAGAGGAGAAGATGAGGACTTTAGTACACCTCATGGTTTATATTATAGTGATAGAGGGGAAGATGAGGACTTTAGTACACCTCATGGTTTATATTATAGTAATAGAGGGGAAGATGAGGACTTTAGTACACCTCATGGTTTATATTATAGTGATAGAGGGGAAGATGAGGACTTTAGTACACCTCATGGTTTATATTATAGTGATAGAGGGGAAGATGAGGACTTTAGTACACCTCATGGTTTATATTATAGTAATAGAGGGGAAGATGAGGACTTTAGTACACCTCATGGTTTATATTATAGTGATAGAGGGGAAGATGAGGACTTTAGTACACCTCATGGTTTATATTATAGTGATAGAGGGGAAGATGAGGACTTTAGTACACCTCATGGTTTATATTATAGTGATAGAGAGGGGAAGATGAGGACTTTAGTACACCTCATGGTTTATATTATAGTGATAGAGGGGAAGATGAGGACTTTAGTACACCTCATGGTTTATATTATAGTGATAGAGAGGAAGATGAGGACTTTAGTACACCTCATGGTTTATATTATAGTGATAGAGAGGAAGATGAGGACTTTAGTACACCTCATGGTTTATATTATAGTGATAGAGGGGAAGATGAGGACTTTAGTACATGTCATGGTTTATATTATAGTGATAGAGGGGAAAATTAGGACTTTAGTACACCTCATGGTTTATATTATAGTGATAGAGAGGGGAAGATGAGGACTTTAGTACACCTCATGGTTTATATTATAGTTTTAGAGAAGAAGATGAGGACTTTAGTACACCTCATGGTTTATATTATAGTGATAGAGAGGGGAAGATGAGGACTTTAGTACACCTCATGGTGTATATTATAGTGATAGAGGGGAAGATGATGACTTTAGTACACCTCATGGTTCATATTATAGTGATAGAGGGGAAGATGAGGACTTTAGTACACCTCATGGTTTATATTATAGTGATAGGGGGGAAGATGAGGACTTTGGTACACCTCATGGTTTATATTATAGTGATAGAGGGGAAGATGAGGACTTTAGTACATGTCATGGTTTATATTATAGTGATAGAGGGGAAAATGAGGACTTTAGTACACCTCATGGTTTATATTATAGTGATAGAGAGGGGAAGATGAGGACTTTAGTACACCTCATGGTTTATATTATAGTTTTAGAGAAGAAGATGAGGACTTTAGTACACCTCATGGTTTATATTATAGTGATAGAGAGGGGAAGATGAGGACTTTAGTACACCTCATGGTGTATATTATAGTGATAGAGGGGAAGATGACGACTTTAGTACACCTCATGGTTCATATTATAGTGATAGAGAGGAAGATGAGGACTTTAGTACACCTCATGGTTTATATTATAGTGATAGAGGGGAAGATGAGGACTTTAGTACATGTCATGGTTTATATTATAGTGATAGAGGGGAAAATGAGGACTTTAGTACACCTCATGGTTTATATTATAGTGATAGAGAGGGGAAGATGAGGACTTTAGTACACCTCATGGTTTATATTATAGTTTTACAGAAGAAGATGAGGACTTTAGTACACCTCATGGTTTATATTATAGTGATAGAGAGGGGAAGATGAGGACTTTAGTACACCTCATGGTTTATATGATAGTGATAGAGGGGAAGATGAGGACTTTAGTACACCTCATGGTTTATATTATAGTGATAGAGAGGGGAAGATGAGGACTTTAGTACACCTCATGGTTTATATTATAGTTTTAGAGAAGAAGATGAGGACTTTAGTACACCTCATGGTTTATATTATAGTGATAGAGAAGGGAAGATGAGGAATTTAGAACACCTCATGGTTTATATTATAGTTATACAGAGGGGAAGATGAGGACTTTAGTACACCTCATGGTTTATATTATAGTGATAGAGGGGAAGATGAGGACTATAGAACACCTCATGGTTTATATTATAGTGATAGAGAAGGGAAGATGAGGACTTTAGTACACCTCATGGTTTATATTATAGTGATAGAGAGGAAGATGAGGACTTTAGTACACCTCATGGTTTATATTATAGTGATAGAGAGGAAGATGGGGACTTTAGTACACCTCATGGTTTATATTATAGTGATAGAGAGGAAGATGAGGACTTTAGTACACCTCATGGTTTATATTATAGTGATAGAGGGGAAGATGAGGACTTTAGTACACCTCATGGTTTATATTATAGTGATAGAGAGGAAGATGAGGACTTTAGTACACCTCATGGTGTATATTATAGTGATAGAGGGGAAGATGAGGACTTTAGTACACCTCGTGGTTTATATTATAGTGATAGAGGGGAAGATGAGGACTTTAGTACACCTCATGGTTTATATTATAGTGATAGAGAGGAAGATGAGGACTTTAGTACACCTCATGGTTTATATTATAGTGATAGAGGGGAAGATGAGGACTTTAGTACACCTCATGGTTTATATTATAGTGATAGAGAGGAAGATGAGGACTTTAGTACACCTCATGGTTTATATTATAGTGATAGAGGGGAAGATGAGGACTTTAGTACACCCTCATGGTTTATATTATAGTGATAGAGAGGAAGATGAGGACTTTAGTACACCTCATGGTTTATATTATAGTGAAAGAGGGGAAGATGAGGACTTTAGTACACCTCATGGTTTATATTATAGTGATAGAGAGGAAGATGAGGACTTTAGTACACCTCATGGTTTATATTATAGTGATAGAGAGGGGAAGATGAGGACTTTAGTACACCTCATGGTTTATATTATAGTGATAGAGGGGAAGATGAGGACTTTAGTACACCTCATGGTTTATATTATAGTGATAGAGGGGAAGATGAGGTCTTTAGTACACCTCATGGTTTATATTATAGTGATATAGAGGAAGATGAGGACTTTAGTACACCTCATGGTTTATATTATAGTGATATAGAGGAAGATGAGGACTTTAGTACACCTCATGGTTTATATTATAGTGATAGAGAGGAAGATGAGGACTTTAGTACACCTCATGGTTTATATTATAGTGATAGAGGGGAAGATGAGGACTTTAGTACACCTCATGGTTTATATTATAGTGATAGAGAGGAAGATGAGGACTTTAGTACACCTCATGGTTTATATTATAGTGATAGAGAGGAAGATGGGGACTTTAGTACACCTCATGGTTTATATTATAGTGATAGAGAGGAAGATGAGGACTTTAGTACACCTCATGGTTTATATTATAGTGATAGAGGGGAAGATGAGGACTTTAGTACACCTCATGGTTTATATTATAGTGATACTGTTAGGCCTACTGCTGCTAGGTAGCTCTCTCTCTGCTCTCTCCCTCCCCTCTGTCTGTCCTTGATTGCAGGAGTGAAGTCTGGTGTGCGGGAGTCAGGGTTCCAGCTGCAGCTCATTCACCATAATCACCTCAGCCTTTAAGACCCGGTCAAACTTACCACTCATCGTCAGATCATAGTCAAGACGACCATGTTAGTCTCGCTGCCGACTCAACCTGTTTATTTTTGCTCTTTGTGTTTTGGCCTGTTCTATTTACTTTTTCTCCTGTGCCACAGATATTTGGAACCTGACTCCTGCCTCCGCTTCACTCCTGCCACCACCATCCTGCTCTCCACTACCGGACCTCTCTTTTGGACTCACCACGGACACTAGGACATTACGGTACCACACCTGCCCTGACCTGGATCTGTTACCCTCCCTGTAACCTGGACTTGCTCTTCCCCTATTATTGGAAACCTGGACTATTGAACATTTTAAATAAACCTGTTAAACCTTCTCTGGCTTTAGTGTACTTGTCTGCATTTGGGTTCTAATACTGGTAAATCATAACAGTATGATCTGACCATCATGAACCCAGCAGACAGTAGCTTGGATACCACCCCAGAGTGCACTCAAATTTGGACTGCCATAGCCAATCAGGGCATTTTACTTGGCCAACATGATACCCTGTTTAAGACGATTGCTGAGGACAGTCAGGTGCTGCTTAATCAGGTTCAATTACTCACCAATCAAGTGTCTGCCCTTACTACCCCTTCAGCCCAGATCAGAGAGCCTTTTGTTCCTGCTCCAGAGCGCTATGACGGGAACATGGGAACCTGTGGCGATTTTTTTGACTCAATGCTCGTTAGTGTTTGAACAACAGCCCCTCACCTACGCCTCAGAAAGAGCCCGTATTGCCTACCTTATCAACTCTACTAGCGGTTCCGCTCGTGCCTGGGGATCCGCGGTCTGGGAGAGTCAGTCGGACATTTGCAACGCTTACGTTGCCTTCACCACTGAGATGAGGAAGGTTTTGACCACCCCGTACGAGGCAAGGAGGCTGCGAAACGGTTGTTTTCTCTTCGGCAGGGGGCTCGCAGTGGGGCGGAGATGGCAGTGGAGTTTCGGACTTTAGCAGCAGTGAGTGGTTGGAATGACGAGGCATTACAAGGAGTGTTCATCAATGCTTTGTCTGAGACTTTAAAAGATGAATTGGTGTCATATGATGAATCGCCTACGCTGGATAATCTTATTTCACTCACCATCAGGTTGGATAATCGGATTCGGGAGCGCCGCCGGGAGAGGAGTGTTAGTTCCAAGCAACCTGTCTGTCATCAACAAACTCCTCCCCGCATCTTCCCTACGGAGAAAGCCGTGTCTTCCCGAGTCGATACGAGGAGCACTGAACCCGAGCCATGGAGGTGGGTCGTGCACGGTTGTCCTCAGAGGAGCGTGCACGTCGCATTCAGGCTCGGGTCTGCCTGTATTGTGGAGAAGCTGGTCATTTCGTTCCTTCCTGCCCAGTTCGTCCGGGAAAAGGGCCGGCTCATCATTAATGGGAGAAGTTTTGGTGAGCCGAGCAGCGGATTCTTCCTCTTCTCCCCGCATTCTGCTCCAGGCATCCCTCCAGTGGCAGTTCCAGAATCTCTCTGTTAGTGCGCTGATTGACTCTGGTGCAGACGAAAGCTTTTTGGATAGAGAGTGGGCTCAACAAATGGATTTGGAGACTGTTCCTATGGACTGTCCGCTGCAGGCTAAGGGTCGGAATGGACAATTGTTGACCCATATTACCCATCAGACTGTTCCTGTTTGTCTTAGAGTGTCGGGAAATCATCAGGAGAACATTCAATTCCATATTATCGACTGCCCACAGACCCCTCTGGTCCTTGGTATCCCCTGGCTCATAAGACACAATCCACACATTGATTGGGTGACAGGTAGAATTGTTTCATGGAGCACATTTTGTCATGTGAATTGTTTGTGTTCTGCTCTGACTCCTGCCAGTACTGTGCCTCGACCTCCACTGGAGTCCATGGATCTTTCTAATGTTCCTGACGTGTATCATGACCTGGCATCCGTTTTCTGCAAACACAGAGCTACTTCTCTTCCTCCTCACCGGCCCTTACGACTGTGCCATTGACCTCCAGCCAGGAGCCCCGCTCCCCAGCAGTCGCCTGTACAATCTCTCCCGGCCGGAGACGGAGGCTATGGAGAACTACATTCGGGACTCCTTGGCGGCAGGTATTATGCGTCCTTCCTCGTCACCTGTAGGAGCGGGATTCTTTTTGTTGCTAAGAAGGATAAGACCCTCAGACCCTGTATTGATTACCGTGGACTTAACAACATCACCATTAAGAACAAGTATTCTCTGCCTTTGATTAATTCTGCTTTTCCCCTCCTTCATGGTGCTACCATCTTTACGAAACTGGATCTACGAAATGCGTATCACCTGGTGCGCATTCGTAAAGGTGATGAATGGAAGACTGCCTTCAACACACCCTTGGGACATTTTGAGTATCTGGTTATGCCTTTTGGGTTGTCTAATGCCCCTGCTGTTTTTCAGGCACTAGTCAATGATGTCCTTCGGGACATGTTGAATCGGTTTGTTTTTGTCTATCTGGATGATATCTTGATTTTCTCAGAGTCCTCCCAGGAACATGAACTGCATGTGCGCCAGGTGTTGCAAAGGTTGTTGGAGAACAAACTGTTTGTGAAGATGGAGAAATGTGAATTTCATGTGTCTGAGACCTCTTTTTTGGGTTACATCATCGCTCAGGGGGAGTTGCGGATGGACCCAGCTAAGATCTCTGCTGTCACGGACTGGCCAGCCCCTCTACCCGCAAAACAACTTCAACGATTTCTGGGGTTTGCGAACTTCTATAGGAGGTTCATCAAGGACTACAGCCGCATTGCGGCGCCACTCACCGCTCTCACCTCCATCTCACGACCGTTCGCTTGGAATGAAGGGGCCGAATCAGCGTTCGAAGAACTGAAACATCGCCGCCTCGGCTCCCATTCTGATGCAGCCGGACCCCGACCGCCAGTTTGTCGTGGAGGTGGATGCATCCGACACTGGGGTAGGTGCGGTGTTGTCACAGCGTTCTCCTGAAGATAACAAACTGCATCCCTGTGCTTTTCTCTCAAGGAAACTTTCTCAGGCAGAGAGGAATTATGATGTTGGCAATCGTGAACTGCTCGCCGTTAAGCTGGCTCTCGAGGAATGGCGACATTGGTTGGAGGGGGCGGAACAACCCTTCATCGTTTGGACGGATCATAAGAATCTGGCTTACCTCCAGTCAGCGAAGCAGCTCAACCCCCCGTCAAGCCAGGTGGGCACTATTTTTTGGGAGATTCAATTTTTCTCTGTCTTACCGTCCTGGGTCACGCAACGTCAAGCCTGACGCCCTGTCTCGTGTTCATTCGGCTGTTGATACTGGTAGTAACCCTGAACCCATTTTGCCTCCTACCTGCAGTATTGCGGTCGTCACATGTGACATCGAGGGGATTGTTAGACAGGCTCAACATCATCAAGCTGACCCTGGGAGGGGTCCTCCTAACCGGATGTTTGTCCCTGAGTCTGCTCGCTCCCAGGTACTTCAGTGGGCTCACTCGTCTCCCCTTACCTGTCACCCTGGAGTTTCGCGGACCCTTGACTTTGTGCGACGGAAGTTCTGGTGGGCCACGATGGAGGCGGACACTCGAGCCTTCATTGCTGCTTGTACGGTATGTGCACGAAGTAAGAACTCCACCCAGGCCAGCGCTGGTCATCTACGACCTCTACCTATACCCAGCCGGCCCTGGTCGCATATCGCTATGGATTTTGTCACTGGACTTCCCCCTCGTCTGGAAAGACTGTAATTCTTACGGTGATTGATCGTTTTTCTAAGTTCGCTCATTTTTTGGCCCTACCTAAACTGCCCACTGCCAGAGAGACGGCTGATATTTTGGTTGAACATGTGTTCCGCTCTCATGGTCTACCCACGGATATTGTCTCTGACAGGGGTCCCCAGTTTGTCTCCCAGGTGTGGAAAGCTTTCTGTAAAGCTTTGGGCATTACATCCAGCCTGTCCTCTGGATATCACCCCCCAGACCAACGGGCAAGCCGAGAGAGCGAACCAGGAGATGGAGACCGCTCTTCGCTGTGTCACAGGGTCTAACCCTGGGTCATGGAGCTCCATGCTCCCCTGGGTGGAATATGCTCATAACACCTTGACTAACGCTTCCTCTGGTTTGTCTCCTTTTCTGTGTGCTCTGGGTTATCAACCTCCCTGTTCCCTTCTCAAGAGAGGGAACTGGCGGTACCCTCGGTGCAGTCCCACATGCGCCGCTGCTTCAAGGTCTGGAGGAAGGCCAGGGTAGCTCTGTCCCGAGCTTCGGCGTACATGCAGAGGCAAGCCAACCGTCCACCGGTCCCAGGCTCCCGGTTACTCTCCTGGTCAAGAGGTATGGCTGAAGTCACGGGACCTTCCATTGAAGGTGGAGTCTAAGAAGATGGCGCCTCGTTTTATAGGACCGTTCAAGATACTGTCTATTGTTAACCCCTGCGCGGTTAAGCTACAGCTTCCTGCCTCCCTACGGGTTCATTCCACCTTTCATGTTTCCCAGATTAAGCCTGTGTCGGTTAGCCCTCTGTGCCCGCCCTCTCGTCCCCCTCCTCCGCCCAGGATCGTGGGTGGGGGTCCGGTCTACACTGTCCGGCGACTTCTGGATGTTCGCCGCCGGGGTCGTGGGTTTCCAGTACCTGGTGGATTGGGAGGGTTATGGTCCTGAGGAACGTTCCTGGGTGCCCAGGAGCTTCATTGTGGATCCTGCTCTGGTCCGAGAGTTTCATAGGTTACATCCCGATAAACCCCGTCGCCGCCAGGTGGCGTCCGTAGAGGGGGGGTACTGTTAGGCCTACTGCTGCTAGGTAGCTCTCTCTCTGCTCTCTCCCTCCCCTCTGTCTGTCCTTGATTGCAGGAGTGAAGTCTGGTGTGCGGGAGTCAGGGTTCCAGCTGCAGCTCATTCACCATAATCACCTCAGCCTTTAAGACCCGGTCAAACTTACCACTCATCGTCAGATCATAGTCAAGACGACCATGTTAGTCTCGCTGCCGACTCAACCTGTTTATTTTTGCTCTTTGTGTTTTGGCCTGTTCTATTTACTTTTTCTCCTGTGCCACAGATATTTGGAACCTGACTCCTGCCTCCGCTTCACTCCTGCCACCACCATCCTGCTCTCCACTACCGGACCTCTCTTTTGGACTCACCACGGACACTAGGACATTACGGTACCACACCTGCCCTGACCTGGATCTGTTACCCTCCCTGTAACCTGGACTTGCTCTTCCCCTATTATTGGAAACCTGGACTATTGAACATTTTAAATAAACCTGTTAAACCTTCTCTGGCTTGGTGTACTTGTCTGCATTTGGGTTCTAATACTGGTAAATCATAACAGATAGAGAGGAAGATGAGGACTTTAGTACACCTCATGGTGTATATTATAGTGATAGAGGGGAAGATGAGGACTTTAGTACACCTCATGGTTTATATTATAGTGATAGAGGGGAAGATGAGGACTTTAGTACACCTCATGGTTTATATTATAGTGATAGAGAGGAAGATGAGGACTTTAGTACACCTCATGGTTTATATTATAGTGATAGAGGGGAAGATGAGGACTTTAGTACACCTCATGGTTTATATTATAGTGATAGAGAGGAAGATGAGGACTTTAGTACACCTCATGGTTTATATTATAGTGATAGAGGGGAAGATGAGGACTTTAGTACACCTCATGGTTTATATTATAGTGATAGAGAGGAAGATGAGGACTTTAGTACACCTCATGGTTTATATTATAGTGAAAGAGGGGAAGATGAGGACTTTAGTACATGTCATGGTTTATATTATAGTGATAGAGGGGAAAATGAGGACTTTAGTACACCTCATGGTTTATATTATAGTGATAGAGAGGGGAAGATGAGGACTTTAGTACACCTCATGGTTTATATTATAGTGATAGAGGGGAAGATGAGGACTTTAGTACACATCATGGTTTATATTATAGTGATAGAGAGGAAGATGAGGACTTTAGTACACCTCATGGTTTATATTATAGTGATAGAGGGGAAAATGAGGACTTTAGTACACCTCATGGTTTATATTATAGTGATAGAGAGGAAGATGAGGACTTTAGTACACCTCATGGTTTATATTATAGTGATAGAGAGGGGAAGATGAGGACTTTAGTACACCTCATGGTTTATATTATAGTGATAGAGGGGAAGATGAGGACTTTAGTACACCTCATGGTTTATATTATAGTGATAGAGGGGAAGATGAGGACTTTAGTACACCTCATGGTTTATATTATAGTGATATAGAGGAAGATGAGGACTTTAGTACACCTCATGGTTTATATTATAGTGATATAGAGGAAGATGAGGACTTTAGTACACCTCATGGTTTATATTATAGTGATAGAGAGGAAGATGAGGACTTTAGTACACCTCATGGTTTATATTATAGTGATAGAGGGGAAGATGAGGACTTTAGTACACCTCATGGTTTATATTATAGTGATAGAGAGGAAGATGAGGACTTTAGTACACCTCATGGTTTATATTATAGTGATAGAGAGGGGAAGATGAGGACTTTAGTACACCTCATGGTTTATATTATAGTGATAGAGAGGGGAAGATGAGAAATGTTGTGCCCTGTAGTATACTATCTCACAGAGAGGAGAATATAATACGTGTTAAATGTTTTGCCCTGTAGTATTTGAGTGCCATAATGATGTCACGATATACACAACATTTGTACATTTGGCCACTAACAGTTAAAGCACAGTTTGTTATGACTTGGTCCTTTTGGCAAGATAAAACATTCATTTAGGACAAAAAACACATTTCTGTGGTTATGAGGATATCTACAAGTATGTCTCAGTCTCTCACTGGTTCTGAAGTATGCAAGTGCTACAGTCCCTGATTCTGCTCCGCAGTAGCTCGTCTGTGTTACAAATATTTGATGTCTAAAGTCATTGAATACGTTTCCATCCAGTTCAGAGCAGGGCTAATTTTTTTGGGGGGGAATCATGGTTAGTCTAAAACTCAGCTCCTTCCCTCCCGGCCACGGTGCTGCCAGGCCTCAACTCTGAAAATCCCCTCCCCAAATCCTGCGGTGATTTGATGTGTTGAAAGGGCTTCAATGGGACCGTTGTTCTCTCTCTCTCTCTCTCTCTCTGTCTCTCTCTCTCTCTCTCTCTCTCTCTCTCTCTCTCTCTCTCTCTCTCTCTCTCTCTCTCTCTCTCTCTCTCTCTCTCTCTCTCTCTCTCTCTCTCTCTCTCTCAAATTGAAATGACTAATGACCCAGATTTCCCACTAACATCAAGCTAGTGAAGTCCCACTGGGTGCACACTGGTTAAAATCAAAGTTGTTTTCCAAGTCATTTCAATGAAATGACGTTGAACCAATGTGTAATAGACGTTGAATTCTAAAAGAGGTGTTGGCTAATTATCTTCAATTCCTTTCTGTGCCTTCTTCTATTAAATGTTAAATTAATTAAATGCTACATTTGTATTCTAGTTTACTTTCTTTTATTAATTGAGCTCTTATTTATTATTATTATTTTATTTCATGTATATCATGTAAATCATGTGTATATGACAACAACAACAAAAAACTTGAACTTGAAAAGAGGTTGAATTTTAGTCTGGTCAGCGGGCCCCAGATCTGGTTGTTCTCTTGCCAGCTCCATTGCTCCATTGAATGGGCCCTGGTCAAAAGTAGTGCACTACATAAAGACTAGGGTGCAGTTTGGGACTGTGGTAAAGTTGGTTTGAGATTCGATATTCGCCAGACATTCGGTCCTTCAAAACGTCAATAACTCGTGAAAACGATTTGAGCTACATACCTCGGGCTCTTTATGAAGGAAAACAATTTGTATAACATTGCACAGGTCTTATTTTACCGATTCCAACCTGAGTTTCGTAATCACATGGTAACGTATAGGCAACGGTGTAGGTAGCCTGGTGCACCGTCAATTCAACGAGTTAGGGACTGTCAACAAAGTGCATGATCACAATATTCATATTTCAACCATGTGTCTTAGCAACCACATTTCAGCTGTCCATTATTCCTTACATAATGAGGCATGTTCTTATAAAATTATGCATTTAATTATAAATATATATATATTATTGATATATTTATAAAAAATCACTTACAATTCAATAGCTCCTTGACCATGACCAAACAAACTTTGGGATGTTCACAGGGTAGGGAAACACATTTCACACCTTTTGGTTTTCCCATAAAGCACTTACACGATTTTATATAAATGTTTGAAACTTTAAAATGTCATTAGCTCTTCAACCATGTGACTTAGCAACCTAATTTCAACGGTCCATTATTCCTTACATAGAGAAGCATGTTGCACACCCTTTGTTTTACTGAAAAGTGGATGAATATCTATTGCCTTAATTTATTAGTAAATGTTTTCATTAGAATTCCCATAGCTCCTTGTTCTAGTTGAGCAGCCGGATTGCAGTGGTAATGAAGCTGCCGCCTCATGTTCTGTATTTCAGACCAGAGGCTCTGGAAGAAGCTGCCGCCCCATGTTCTGTATTTCAGACCAGAGGCTCTGGAAGAAGCTGCCTCCCCATGTTCTGTATTTCAGACCAGAGGCTCTGGAAGAAGCTGCCTCCCCATGTTCTGTATTTCAGACCAGAGGCTCTGGAAGAAGCTGCCTCCCCATGTTCTGTATTTCAGACCAGAGGCTCTGGAAGAAGCTGCCTCCCCATGTTCTGTATTTCAGACCAGAGGCTCTGGAAGAAGCTGCCGCCCCATGTTCTGTATTTCAGACCAGAGGCTCTGGAAGAAGCTGCCGCCCCATGTTCTGTATTTCAGACCAGAGGCTCTGGAAGAAGCTGCCGCCCCATGTTCTGTATTTCAGACCAGAGGCTCTGGAAGAAGCTGCCGCCTCATGTTCTGTATTTCAGACCAGAGGCTCTGGAAGAAGCTGCCGCCTCATGTTCTGTATTTCAGACCAGAGGCTCTGGAAGAAGCTGCCGCCTCATGTTCTGTATTTCAGACCAGAGGCTCTGGAAGAAGCTGCCGCCTCATGTTCTGTATTTCAGACCAGAGGCTCTGGAAGAAGCTGGGATTCAAATCTGGGCTTTACTGGATCACTCGAGGACTTTCACATTCTTGTTCTGAAGCCATTCCAGTGTTGCTTTGGCTGTATGCTTGGGGTCACTGTCCTGATGGAACATAAATCTTCACCCAAGTCTAAGGTCAAGCAAGTTCTCATCAAGGATTTGCCTGTATTGGCTCCATTCATTGTTCCCTTTATCCTTACCAGTCTCCCAGTCTCTGCCGCTGAAAAGCATCCCCATAGCATGATGCTGCCACCACCATGCTTCACAGTAGGGATGGTGTTAGACGGGTGATGAGCTGTGCCTGGTTTTCTCCAGACAATAGCGCTTTGCATTCAGGCCTAAGAGTTCGATTTTTGTCTCAGATTTTTTTTGCCTTATGGTCTCAGAGTCGTTCACTTGCCTTTTTGCAAACCCCCAGGTGTGCTGTCATGTGCCTTTTTCTCAGGAGTGGCTTCCGTCTGGCCACTCTACCATGAAGCCCAGATTGGTGAAGTGCTATAGCGACTGTTGTCTTTCTGGCAGGTTCTCCCATCTCAACCAAGGAACTCTGAATTTCTGTCAGAGTGATCATTGGGTTCTTGGTCCCCTCCCTGACCAAGGTCCTTCTTGCGCGGTTGCCCAGTTTGGTCGGATGGCAAGCTCTACACAGAGTCTGGGTAGTTACATATTATTTCCCAATGATGGAGACCACTGTGCTCTTGGCAACTTTCAACACTCTAGAAATAGTTTGTTACCCATCCCCAGATGTATGCCTCATCAGGCAGATGGTTTTATACCCTTCCCCAGATATATGCCTCATCAGGCAGATGGTTTTTTACCCATCCCCAGATATATGCCTCATCACAAGTCTATCTCGGAGATCTACGGACAGTTCCTTGGACTTTATGGTATAGTTTCTGCTCTGACATGCACTGTCAACTGTGGGACCTTATATAGACAGGTGTGTTTCTTTCTAAATCATGTCCAAACAATTGAATTGGCTGCAGGTGACTCCAATTGACTCCAATTAAGTTGTAGCGACGTCTCAAAAGATGATCAAAGGAAATTGGATGCACCTGAGCTCAATTTGGAGTGTCATAGCAAAGGGATTGTGAATACTTATGTAAATTAGATTTTTCTGTATTTCATTTTCAATCCGTTTGCAAAACATTTCTCAAAACAAGTTTTCACTTTGTCATTATGGGGTATTGTGTGGAGATGGGTGAATTTCGTTTTAATCCGTTTTGAATTCAGGCTGTAACAACAAAATGTGGAATAAGTCAAGGGTTTGAATACTTTCTGAGGGCACTGTAAGTGTAAAATGTACAGTGTTTTCAGTGAAGTTAAAGCTTCTGTCTGTAATGGTCCCCAAGTAATTGAAACAGCTGAACCTCTCTACCTGTTTTCAATTGAGGGTCAGCTGAGGTAACTCATGGGTACACTCACAATGGCTGCCTGGTATTGTGACGCAATAATGTTCTATCAACTGATGCTGGATTGCCATGGTAATGTAGAATGTTCATTCACGTGACGCTAACTGATGTGCTCATGCAATATAATGTATTTTTTTTTTTATGTCAGTTGAGTTGACTCAACAAATCACAGCCCTGACTGAAGGGTACACTTCCTAATTTTACTTCCTGGCATGGGTACACTCAAAATGGCTGCCAGTCCACCCATTATGCCGTCATTGAACTGAATGGAGACGCCCTTTCTATTCATTCTATGTCTATGGTCCCTACCCTGTGAACAATACAAAGTTGGTTTGAGGTGCTTAGGTCATGTGATCAAGGAGCTATTGAATTGTAAGTGATTTTTTTAAATAAATATATATACAATTGTTGGAATAATTTAATGAGAAAAGCAAAGGGTGTGCAACATGCCTCTCTATGTAAGGAATAATTGACAGCTGAAATTAGGTTGCTACGTCACATGGTTGAAAATCTATTGAAATTTGAATATTGTGATCGTGCACTTTGTTGACTGTCCCTAACTCGTTGAATTGACGGTGCACCAGGCTGCCTACACAGTTGCATTTACATTTACGTCATTTAGCAGACGCTCTTATCCAGAGCGACTTACAGTTAGTGAATACTTTTTTTTATTTTTTATACTGGCCCCCCGTGTGAAACGAACCCACAACCCTGGCGTTGCAAACGCCATGCTCTATCAACTGAGCTACATCCCTGCCGGCCATTCCCTCCCCTACCCTGGACAACGCTGGGCCAATTGTGCGCCGCCCATGAGTCTCCCGGTCGCGGCCGGCTGCGACAGAGCCTGGATTCGAACCAGGATCTCTAGTGGCACAGTTAGCACTGCGATGCAGTGCCTTAGACCACTGCGCCACTCAGGAGTCATGAGTTGCCATGTGATTATGAAACTCGGGACAGAATGGGGAAAAATGAGACCTGTGCAATGTTGTACCCGTTGTTTTCCTTCATAAAAGAGCCTAACCTGAGGTAGCTATTGTTTGACAGCTAGCTCAAATCGTTTGACCGCTATTGAAGTTTGAAGGTCCGAACATCTGGTGAATATCAAACCAATTTTACCAAGGTCCATTTGGGACATACCTCAATTCGCCTGTTAGTAGAGCCAATGGAACAGAAGGAACAGGACGCGCTAAGAACTGAGAGCTCTTTTCAAAACGACTTCTTTCTGCCTGGTGTTCTGAGAACAACTGTTAAAGACAGACAGACACACTAAAGCTAGCCTAGTCTACTCAATGGGCTCATTTAAAACGAAAACAAAACTCAGGCTCTCACCAGACATGCAGACTCAGAAGCCTAGTCAGCCTATCAACCCAAAGTAGTGCAAACTGCCTATTTTAAATACTTTGATAATAAATTGTCTTTCCATAGTTTTCTCACTAAGTCTGGTCCACATTTTCATGTCGGTCTGTCTTTTTTTTAGGGCATGGGGTAAGGGGGAGTTTGATCCCGTTTTGCAGCCCAGCATACATGGCCAAATCATTGCCTGCATGCCAAATGACACCCTATTCACCATAGTGCACTAGTTTTGACCAGAGCAGGACACTACTTTTGACCAGAGCAGGGCACTACTTTTGACCAGAGCAGGGCACTACTTTTGACTCTCACCTAAATCAGTGCACCATAATAAGCCTATCTACACTCCTAGAAAAAATCTAGAACCTAAAATTGTTATTTGGCTGTCTCCATAGGAGAACCCTTTGAAGAACCCTTTTTGGTTCCAGGTAGAACCATTTGACGTTCCATGTAGAACCCTTTCCACAGAGGGTTCTACAAAAGGGTTCTATCTGGGACCAAAAAGGGTGCTCCTATGGGGACAGCCGAAGAACCCTTTTGGAACCCATTTTTCTAAGAGTGTATGTAATAGGGTGCCATTTGGGATGCGGTCATTGTTATAGAAACCTATTGGTCCATATTGATGCGCATCATTTAGCATCGCTCACAGAGTAAAGTAGGCTAATGACCCCTTTTAACCTATTTGGCTTGAGATTAATCAAATTCAAAGTAAGCTAACTTTTTTTTTATCAAGGCATATAGGCCTATCACCTAAACCAGCAATTATTAGTTCACAGCATTCACTTAATCTATAAATTAATATTTCAATATTCAAATTCTGCAACTAGTTATAGAAATGGACAGAGTCCTGCAGCGTTGCTCTTTGAAAACATATCACCAGCGCGCAACAGTTCCAATCGCGCACACAGGATGCACACCAAATGGATAATCTATTAAACGTCCCACTGGGCACACACCAGTTGAATCAACATTGTTTCCACGTAATTTCAATGATGTTACGTTGAACCAGCGTGGAATAGAAGTTGAATTGACGTGTGTGACCAGTGGGGTGGGTCTATTTAGGAAAACACCGTTATCATTTTGCAGCAAGCTGTACTTTGGAATACATAACTTTTCAGAGAGATGGCATCTTGAAAACGTCCGTGCGTAAAAAAAGAAGAAATGGCCAATATCAATATGTTACCTTGTCAGTCTGAATGCTGATTGCGATGCCATACCGGCAATAAGTAACGAAATGTTCACAGTTATTCCACAGCAAGCTGTACGGTATCTTCCCAACCAGTTTCTCCGCTCTCCTCGCGATCTCTTCGCCATCCAACGGTCGTTTCTGCACGGTAGTATCCATAGTGTTCAGTAGAATTGACGCTCCATACGCAAAGTCCTCAACCGTATCCACCCGGATGCTGGCGCTCTTGGATAGAACTCCGAGAACTAACCGTTTGTTCGTTACCATCACCTGGATGGAACGCTTGTCGGTTGTAAAGAGTGGCAAGATATCCGGAATCAGATGCGCCACCCGGTTGTCCCCTAAATAGATGCCGAAATGAGTGAATAAAGTCCGGGGCACTTCTAGCAAGTCTCCCCGTTGGTATATGGAGTCTGGGAGTCCGGCGCCGGTGGAGGTATCCGGGACCCCCTCTCTCCCCTCCTCTTTCTCGCAGTGATGTGTAACCCTATTCTTCTCCCTCGCTCTCTGTGTGTCTGAAAACAACAGACTGGTCCTGAAGACATTGAGGTGAGTGAGGAAGAACACTTTTTCCAGGACTAATGTGAGCGAATCAAACATGTTTATTGGAGGAGATTCCTTGTCCTTGTTTTTCGGGACGTTCTCCTCCTCGCCTCGAGCTCCTCTATCATCTTCAGCTAGCGGTCAGTTTCAACCAGGGGCCCCCGGTGACGTCGTGAGGGATTCGAGGAACCGATTGGCTGCTGTTTGAGAGCAGAGTAGTCACGTAGTAGGTGTTCTGAGTGAAAACGTACAGGGCTAACGGCTTGTTGTGATCGAGATGTAGTTGTCCCTGATTGCACTGACTTTGCTCACAGCTGCTTGTTTGAAGAAGTGTACTTACTGTGATCAAGATGTGGTTGTCCCACTTGCTATTCTAAGTTGAATGCACCAATTTGTAAGTTGCTCTGGATAAGAGCGTCTGCTAAATGACTTAAATGTTAAAATGTTAAATGTTGACCTCTAACATATGTTATCGGGCATACATACAGGCAGAGGACATGCAGATCACAATTAGGTACAGTTAGCATACCACAAGGTATTCTGCAATTTTGCTGAGTTGCATCAGTGTCAAATAGCCTAACGGGCCTATTGCATCATGTGTGGTTACACTGGGGAAAAACTGGTTGAATCAACATTGTTTCCACATCATTTCAACCCCCAAAATAAATGTGATTATGTTGAATCAATGTGGAAAACTGATTGGATTTGCAAATTGCCATCAACATAAGGGCATTTTGTCTTTTTTTCACCCAACTTTTAACAAAAATTCAAGGACATGGTAAATGTTATTGTTGATTTCACATTTAATTGTTAGTTGAAAACGAAACAAAAGCTCTCAACCTATAACCTATATACTTATTATGGACACAGTATGCTTTACATTAGTTATCTTGTTGTTATTAGTTGTTGTTAGTTGTTATTAGTCCCATCCTTCAGCTCCATTCAACAACCTCCCATCTATCTCTTAACACCATCCATATTGGATTTCTATTTGCCATATATTTTTCAACTGTACTGTGATGTTTTACAAAAGTTCTGAACCCTGCTATTCTCATTGTTTCTACAGATTGTAAATTGAAAATAAACATTTTTGCTAAAAGTATTATTATCTTATTGATCGATTGACTATGACTTTTCAGATCACCTAGTAGTGCTATCTGCAGGGTTAGCTCCAGGTAAATATTGCAATCCTTCAGCCATTCTTGGACCTATGACCAAAAATAACCTACAAATGGACAGTACCAAAACAAATGATCTAATGATTCTGTCTCTTCGCAGGAAAATCTTGGTGCATTATTATCGCTTGCTGTGTGGTAGCGGAGAGAACCGTCTATTACTTGGATGGCTGGAGTCTTTGACAATTTTTCAGGGCCTTCTTCTGAGGTCCTGGATGGCAGGGAGCTCAGACACAGTGATGAAATGGACAACACACACTGTAGCGCCTTGCGGTCGGACGCCAAACAGTTGACATACCAAGCAGTGATGCAGCCAGATAAGATGCTCTCAATGGTGCAGCTGGATAACTTTTTGAGGATAAATCTTTTCAGCCACCTGTGGGGGAAGAGGCGTTGTCGTGCCTTCTTCACGACTGTGTCGGTGCGTGTGAACCAGGATAATTGCTTATTGATGTGACACCGAAGAACTTGAAGCTCTCCACCCATTCCACTACAGCACCGTCGATATGGATGGGGCGTGCTCTGCCCTCTGTTTCCTGTAGTCAACGATCAGCTCCTTTGTTTTGCTGACATTGAGGGAGAGGTTGTTGTCCTGGCACCACACTGCCAGGTCACTGACCTCCTCCCTATAGGCTGTCTTAATGTCGTCGGTGATCAGGCCAACCACCATCGTGTTGTCAGCAAACTTAATGACGGTGCTGGAGTCATGCGCGTCCAGGCAGTCGTGGGTGAACAGGGAGTTGAACGCTGAGCTGTAGACAATGAAAAGCATTCTCACGCAGGTGTTCCTGTTGTCCAGGTGGGAGAGGGATGTGTTGAGTACAATAGAGATTGTGTCATATGTGGATCTGTTGGGGTGGTATGCGAATTGGAGAGGGTCGAGGGTGTCTGGGATGATGGTGTTGATGTGAGCCATTGACCAGCCTTTCAAAGCCTTTCATGGCTATAGATGTGAGTGCTACAGGGCGATAGTCATTTACACAGGTTACCTTGGCATTCTTGGTCACAGGGACTATGGTGGTCTGCTTGAAACATGTATGTATTACAGACTGGGAGAGGTTGAAAATGACAGTGAAGTCACTCGTCTGGCCCCATGGCCTTGTGAAGGTTAACCTGTTTAAAGGTCTTACTGACATCGGCTACGGAGAGCGAGATAACAGTCGTCTGGAACAGCTGGTGCTCTCATGCATGGGTCAGTGTTGCTTGCCTCAAAGCGAGTGTAGAAGATATTTAGCTCGTCTGTTAGGCTCGTGTCACTGGGCAGCTCGCGGCTGGGTTTCACTTTGTAATCCATGATAGTTTGCAAGCCCTGCCACATCCAACGAGCATCAGCGCCGGCATAGTAGGATTTGATCTTAGTCCCGTATTGACGTTTTGACTGTTTGATGGCTCGTCGGAGGTCGTAGCGGGATTTCTTATAAGCATCCAGATTAGTGTCCCACTCCTTGAAAGGGGCTTTAGTAATCCTTCTTTTTAGTAAAAGCTTCTGGTTGGGACGAAACAGTCCTGTCATTATTATTTATTTTATTTCACCTTTATTTAACCAGGTAAGCCAGTTGAGAACAAGTTCTCTTTTACAACTGCGACCTGGCCAAGATAAAGCAAAGCAGTGTGATAAAAACAACAACAACACAGAGTTACATATGGAATAAACAAAACGTACAGTCAATAACACAATAGAAAATCTATATACAGTGTGTGCAAATGTAGTAAGTTATGGAGGTAAGGCAATAAATAGGCCATAGTGCAAAATAATTACAATTTAGTATTAACACTGGAGTGATAGATGTGCAGAAGATGATGTGCAAATAGAGATACTGGGGTGCAAATTAGCAAAATAAATATCTATGTAAATAACAATATGGGGATGAGGTAGTTGGGTGGGCTAATTACAGAATGGCTGTGTACAGGTGCAGTGATCGGTAAGCTGCTCTGACAACTGATGCTTAAAGTTATTGAGGGAGATAAGAGTCTTCAGCTTCAGAGATTTATGTAGTTCGTTCCAGTCATTGGCAGCAGAGAACTGAAAGGAATGGCGGCCAAAGGAGGTGTTGGCTTTGGGGATGACCAGTGAGATATACCTGCTGGAACGCAGACTACGGGTGGGTGTTGCTATGGTGACCAATGATCTAAGATAAGGCGGGGATTTACCTAGAAGTGATTTATAGATGACCTGGAGCCAGTGAGTTTGGCGACTAATATGTAGTGAGGGCCAGCCAACGAGAGCGTACAGGTCACAATGGTGGGTAGTTTATGGGGCTTTGGTGACAAAACGGATGGCACTGTGATAGATTACATCCAATTTGCTGAGTAGAGTGTTGGAAGCTATTTTGTAAATGACATCGCCGAAGTCAAGGATCGGTAGGATAGTCAGTTTTACGAGGGCATGTTTAGCAGCATGAGTGAAGGAGGCTTTGTTGCGAAATAGGAAGCCGATTCTAGATTTAACTTTGGATTGGAGATGCTTAATGTGAGTCTGGAAGGAGAGTTTACGGTCTAACCAGACACCTAGGTATTTGTAGTTGTCCACATATTCTAAGTCAGACCCGCCGAGAGTAGTGATTCTAGTCGGGCGGGCGGGTGCAAACATCGTTCAATTGAAGAGCATGCATTTAGTTTTACTAGCGTTTAAGAGCAGTTGGAGGCCACGGAAGGAGTGTTGTATGGCATTGAAGCTCGTTTGGAGGTTTGTTAACACAGTGTCCAATGAAGGGCCAGATGTATACAAAATGGTGTCGTCTGTGTAGAGGTGGATCTGAGAGTCACATTTACATTTACATTTACAATTACGTCATTTAGCAGACGCTCTTATCCAGAGCAACTTACAAATTGGTGCATTCACCTTATAGCCAGTGGGATAACCACTTTACAATATGTTTTTTTTTTTTTTTTTTTTTTTGGGTGGGGTAAGGGGGGTGGGGGTAGAAGGATCACTTTATCCTATCCCAGGTATTCCTTAAAGAGGTGGGGTTTCAAGTGTCTCCGGAAGGTGGTGAGTGACTCCGCTGTCCTGGCGTCGTGAGGGAGCTTGTTCCACCATTGGGGTGCCAGAGCAGCGAACAGTTTTGACTGGGCTGAGCGGGAACTGTGCTTCCGCAGAGGTAGGGGGGCCAGCAGGCCAGAGGTGGATGAACGCAATGACCTCGTTTGCGTGTAGGGACTGATCAGAGCCTGAAGGTACGGAGGTGCCGTTCCCCTCGCAGCTCCGTAGGCAAGCACCATGGCCTTCAACTGGAAGCCAGTGGAGTGTGCGGAGGAGCGGGGTGACGTGAGAGAACTTGGGAACGTTGAACACCAGACGGGCTGCGGCATTCTGGATGAGTTGTAGGGGTTTAATGGCACAGGCAGGGAGCCCAGCCAACAGCGAGTTGCAGTAATCCAGACGGGAGATGACAAGTGCCTGGATTAGGACCTGTGTCACCAGCAGCAAGAGTGACATCATTGATATACACAGAGAATAGAGTCGGCCCAAGAATTGAACCCTGTGGCACCCCCATAGAGTCTGCCAGAGGTCCAGACAACAGGCCCTCCGATTTGACACATTGAACTCTATCTGAGAAGTAGTTGGTGAACCAGGCGAGGCAGTCATTTAAGAAACCAAGGCTATTTATTCTGCCAATAAGAATGTGATGATTGACAGAGTCAAAAGCCTTGGCCAGGTCAATGAAGACGGCTGCGCAGTACTGTCTTTTATCGATCGCGGTTATTATATCGTTTAGGACCTTGAGCATGGCTGAGGTGCACCCATGACCAGCTCGGAAACCAGATTGCATAGCGGAGAAGGTACGGTGGGATTCGAAATGGTCGGTGATCTGTTTGTTAACTTGGCTTTCAAATACTTTCGAAAGGCAGGGCAGGATGGATATAGGTCTGTAACAGTTTGGATCTAGAGTGTCACCCCCTTTGAAGAGGGGGATGACCGCGGCAGCTTTCCAATCTCTGGGGATCTCAAACGATACGAAAGAGAGGTTGAACAGGCTAGTAATAGGAGTTGCGACAATTTCGGCTGCTAATTTTAGAAAGAAAGGGTCCAGATTGTCTAGCCCAGCTGATTTGTAGGGGTCCAGATTTAGCAGCTCTTTCAGGACATCAGCTGTCTGAATTTGGGTGAAGGAGAAGGGGGGCATGGGCAAGTTGCAGGGGGGCATGGGCAAGTTGCAGCGGAGGGTGCAGAGCTGGTGGCCGGGGTAAGGGTAGCCAGGTGGAAAGCATGGCCAGCCGTAGCAAAATGCTTATTGAAACTCTCGATTATCGTAGATTTATCGGTGGTGATAGTGTTTCCTAGCCTCAGTGCAGTGGGCAGCTGGGAGGAGGTGCTCTTACTCTCCATGGACTTTGCAGTGTCCCAAAACTTTTTGGAGTTAGTGCTACAGGATGCACATTTCTGTTTGAAAAAGCTAGCCTTTGCTTTCCTAACTGATTGTGTATATTGGTTACTGCTTCCCTGAAAAGTTGCATATCGCGGGGGCTGTTCGATGCTAATGCAGTACGCCACAGGATGTTTTTGTGCTGGTCAAGGGCAGTCAAGTCTGGGGTGAACCAGGGGCTATATCTGTTCTTAGTTCTGAATATTTTGAATGGGGCATGCTTATTTAAGATGGAGAGGAAAGCACTTTTGAAGAACATCCAGGCATCCTCTACTGACGGAATGAGGTCAATATCCATCCAGGATATCCGGGCCAGGTCAATTAGAAAGGCCTGCTCGCTGAAGTGTTTTAGGGAGCGTTTGACAGTGATCAAGGGTGGTCATTTGACCGTGGACCCATTACGGACGCAGGCAATGAGGCAGTGATCGCTGAGATCCTGGTTGAAGACAGCAGAGGTGTATTTAGAGGGTAAATTAGTCAGGATGATATCTATGAGGGTGCCCATGTTTACGGATTTAGGGTTGTACCTGGTAGGTTCCTTGATAATTTGTGTGAGATTGAGGGCATCTAGTTTAGATTGTAGGACGGCCGGGGTGTTAATCATATCCCAGTTTAGGTCACCAAGCAGTACGAACTCTGAGGATAGATGGGGGCAAGCAATTCACATATGGTGTCCAGGGCACAACTGGGGGCTGAGGGGGCTCTGTAGAAAGCGGCAACAGTGAGAGACTAATTTCTGGAAAGGTGGATTTTTAGAAGTAGAAGCTCAAACTGTTTGGGCACAGACCTGGATAGTATGATAGCGCTCTGCAGGCTATCTCTACAGTAGATTGCAACTCCGCCCCCTTTGGCAGTTCTATCTAGATGGAAAATGTTGTAGTTCGGAATGGAAATTTCTGAATCTTTGGTGGCCTTCCTAAGCCAAGATTCAGACACTGCTAGAACATCAGGGTTGGCAGAGTGTGCTAACGCAGTGAATAACTCAAATTTGGGGAGGAGACTTCTGATGTTAACATGCAAGAAACCAAGGCTTTTACGGTTACAGAAGTCAACAAATGATAGCGCCTGGGGGGTAGGAGTGATACTGGGGGCTACAGGGCCTGGGCTAACCTCTACATCACCAGAGGAACAGAGGAGGAATAGAATAAGGATACGGCTAAAGGCTTTAAGAACTGGTCTTCTAGTGCGTTGGGTACAGAGAATAAAAGGGGCAGATTTCCGGGTGTTGTAGAATAGATTCAGGGCATTATGTACAGATAAGGATATGGAAGGATATGAGTACAGTGGAGGTACACCTAAGCATTGGGTAACTATGAAAGAGATGGCATCACTGGAGGTACCAATTGAGCCGGTCTCTGCGTGTATGGGGGGTGGGACAAAGGAGCTCTCTGAGGCTGGTTGAGCTGAACTTTGGGCTCAATTGTATAATAAGAACTAACCCAAACAGCAATAGGCTAGGCATATTGACATGGGAGAGAGGCATAAAGCAATCACAGGTGTTATTCTAGAGGGCTAATACAACAACTGGTAATGGCGACGAAAGTTTTGGGCTGAGGCTAAACAGATAAACAGGATGGGGTACCGTGTAAAGGAACAGTCCAGCAGGCATCAGCTGTGCAGCTGAGTGATCATAAGGTCCAGTGAACAGCACTAAGTAAGTCCGGGAGCAGATCGTAGGCTGCTAAAGCACAGGCGAGTAGGAGGCACGGCTGTTGATTGCGTGTGCTAGCGGGCCGGGGATAGCAGATGGATCTTCGTGGTCGTCGCAACGGGAAGCCTGTTGAAACCACATCAGACAATTACGTCGGCAGACCAGTCATGATGGATCGGTGGGGCTCCGTGTCCACACTAGGAGGTCCCGTCCGGTTGATAGAGAGGTAGATAGCCGGGAGATGGGCCTGGCTCGAGGCTAGCTCAAGGCTAACTGCTACGTCGGGAAGTGGTGATTAGCCAACAACAGCCATTCGGTTGCAGCTAGCTAGTTGCGATGGTCCGGTGTTAACGTCCAGTGATTCCGGCAGAAAATCCGATATGCTCTGGGTCGATAGCACGCTGTGCAGACTGGTCGATAATTGTCCAGGCTAGAGCTGGCTGGTAGGTAGTGCAGGCCACGGACAGTGGTGAAGACCTCTAACGGTGGCTAATAGCAAGTAGCTAAGTGAGATAGAGAAATATATACGAACAAAAAAACAAACAAAAAACAAAAAAAACAGGCTATTTACACGAGGACACAACACAATACACAACCGCACTACTATGCCATTTACGTTTGACATTTTAGTCATTTAGCAGAGTGACTTACAGTACATGTGTGCAAATGTAGCAAGTTATGGAGGTAAGGCAATAAATAGGCTATAGTGCAAAATAATTACAATTAGTATTAACACTGGAATGATAGATGTGCAAGAGATGATGTGCAAATAGAGATACTGGGGTACAAATGAGCAAAATAAATAACAATATAGGGATGAGGTAGTTGGGCGGGCTAATTTCATATGGGCTGTGTACAGGTGCAGTGATCGGTAAGCTGCTCTGACAACTGATGCTAGCACTGCGCCACTCGGGAAAAGCTTAACATCCGCTTCATCGGACCACTTCCACATTGTCACTGGTACTTCCTGTTAGAGTTTTTGCTTGTAAGCAGGAATCAGGAGGACAGTTATGGTCAGATTTGCCAAATGGAGGACGAGGAGAGAGCTTTGGAGTAAAGGTGATCTAAAGTTTTGTCGCCTCTAGTTGCACAGGTGACATGCTAGTTAAAATTAGGTCAGACGGATTTAAGTTTCCCTGCATTAAAACCACCAGCCACTAGGAGCGCCACCTCGATGTGCATTTTCTTGTTTGCTTATGGCCCTATACAGCTGGTTGAGTGTTTAGTGTTAACAAAGAGACACACACCTCCCCCTTAACCTTAACCTGAAGCTGCCGTGTGACGATGCAGAGAAAAACCAGCTAGATCTATGTTATCCATGTCCATGTTCAGCCATGATTCCGAGAAACGGTCGTCAGGTGAACGGTGTTTCCTCCGACACGTTGGTGCGGCTGGCTTCCGAGTTAAGCTCGCGGGTGTTAAGAAGCGCGGTTTGGCGGGTCATGATTCGACCTTCGCCTCCCGAGCCCGTTGGGGAGTTGCAGCGATGAGATCAAAATTGGGGAGAAAAATACAACGACCAAAAAAAAGGGAACTCCGAGAAAGTATGAGTCAACGAAAGTGTGAGAACAAAATGTTATCACATTGACGAAGGAAACAGAAAAGGAATTCACTCAATAACAACATTTGTTTGTGTAGCATTTTGGACGGAGTTTGCACCTTCCGTGCATTAGTTTCATATGCAAATGTGGACCCGCTTTTGAGTTAATCCTGCTGGAAAGCCTACTAACCCATTCAGAGACGCTAACTGCTTTCGCACCTATTGACGAGTTGTGGGTAGATACAGTACATATGTGAATGAGCTGGTATGTGTGTGAGTGAATGGGCTGGTTGTCCCAGTTCTCCAGGGATCTAATGAGTGCCATATGGCCTTAGCTTCCTCTTTTCCACAGGCTCTTTAGCCAAACCACACACAGGCAAACACACGCTCCCTTTCCATTCTTTAGCCAAACCGAGCTCAGACTTTCCACAGCCATGTCTGACATTACTGCCATTACACACACCTCAAACACACACGTACACACGTACACACACACACCACACGTACACACACGTACATACACACACACCACACGTACACACACACGTACATACACACACACCACACGTACACACACACACACACACACACACACCACACGTACACACACACACACACACACACACACGTACACACCACACGTACACACATGTACATACACACACACCACATGTACACACACACACACACACACACACACGTACATACACACACACACACATACACACACACCACATGTACACACACACACACACACACACACACGTACATACACATACACACACACACACATACACACACACGTACATACACACACACCACACGTACACACACACGTACATACACACACACCACACGTACACACACACACACACACACCACACGTACACACACACACCACACGTACACACACACACACACACACACCACACGTACACACACACACCACACGTACACACACACACACACACACACACACCACACGTACACACATGTACATACACACACACCACATGTACACACACACACACACACACACACACACGTACATACACACACACACACACACACGTACACACACACGTACACACATGTACATACACACACACCACATGTACACACACACACACACACACACACACACGCGTACATACACACACACCACACGTACACACACACACACACACACACACACGTACGTCCACACACACACAGCAGGCTCCCTGAGCTCCGTTTCAGACTATCCTATCAACAGGACCTGAAGAACTGTAATATTCTATGTTGAGGTCAGCCTCCAGGCGTCTGGCCCTCCATAAGGAATCGCTAGAGCACGATGAGCCAAGTGAATTCCCACTTCTGCCTGTCCAACTTTCATTCCTTCACTGTCTCCTCCTGTTTCTAATCTGTCTAAACAAAGCACAGAAAAAAATTAAGGTGGAATTTCACAAAAACAGATTCTCCCTAGGCACTATTCAGACTTGAGATAAGTTTATTTAACATTGACTTTTAAAAAATGTTGACTTAAGTCCATGTTTTATTGAGTCCATGTTAAGGCTACTTATCTAAAGTCTGAATCGGGGCCCAGGTGTTACGTAAAAACAACAGTTTAGTCCGTAAAATGAGTGGGCTGAGTGGACTGAGTGAAGGGCTCTATTCAATCTGCATCAAGGAAGTTCAGCTTTACAGCGTGATTGAAATTGAAAGGCAATGTTTCCTGCTTTAGCGGAGACAGCATTCACGGTAAACGCTGCATATGTCGGCTCAATCGGAAATTACCTTTACATTTCTATCAGGCAACGTTCTGACAAGCAGGAGACCCACATCCACCTCACATGAATACCAGTGATGAAGGCCTCATGTTGCCTCATGTTATCTCTGCTATAACTTACATGGCCCTAAACATTTTGATTGTAACGAATGATTGTATAATTGTTATAATCTCACAATGGGCCTGGCAGCTGTAGCCTGTAGTTAGAGCCAAAGTCTACCCTAGGAAAAGTATTCAATTCCCAGTGTCTTCTTTAAAATGTTAATCAAAATATTGACACAGTATGCCACAGTATGCCAAAACATAATTTTTGTGTTGTGATGCTGCCTTTTACATGCACTGAAACAACAACAAGTGTTTTCACAACACTCTCTTTGGGTGTTTCAGAGTACTTCCATTCTGTTTTGAAATATATTCAGTGTATCATAACACTAACATTTGAGTTTACAATCAAACACCCTCCAAACACCAGATCTCAGCTTATGTACACTACCTTCCATGGTTTTACACAATTATGGTGTTTTGAGTCTTTCTAATGTAACATTTTCTGATAGTTTTAATGGTTCTAAACATTCTAGTTCTGATAGTTCTAAACGTTCTACATCAGATAGTTCTAAATGTTCTAGTTCTGATAGTTATAAACGTTCTACTTCTGATAGTTCTAAACATTCTAGTTCAGATAGTTCTAAACATTCTAGTTCTGATAGTTCTAAAGGTTCTACTTCTGATAGTTCTAAACATTCTACTTCTGATAGTTCTAAACGTTCTAGTTCTGATAGTTCTAAACATTCTAGTTCTGTTATTGTTTAGTTCTAAACATTCTAGTTCTGATAGTTCAAAAAACATTCTAGTTCTGATAATTTTCTAGTTCTGGTAGTTCTAAACATTCTACTTGTGATAGTTCTAAACGTTCTACATCTGATAGTTCTAAATGTTCTACATCTCATAGTTCTAAATGTTCTAGCTCTGACAGTGTTTAGTTCTAAACATTCTAGTTCTGATAGTTCAAAACGTTCTACATCAGATAGTTCTAAATGTTCTAGTTCTGATAGTTATAAACGTTCTACTTCTGATAGTTCTAAACATTCTAGTTCAGATAGTTCTAAATGTTCTACTTCTGATAGTTCTAAATGTTCTAGTTCTGATAGTTCTAAACATTCTACTTCTGATAGTTCTAAACGTTCTAGTTCTGATAGTTCTAAACATTCTAGTTCTGATAGTGTTTAGTTCTAAACATTCTAGTTCTGATAGTTCTAAACGTTCTAGTTCTGACAACGTTTAGTTCTAAACATTCTAGTTCTGATAGTTCTAAACGTTCTAGTTCTGATAGTTCTAAACATTCTAGTTCTGATAGTTCTAAACATTCTAGTTCTGATAGTTCTAAACATTCTAGTTCTGATAGTTCTAAACATTCTAGTTCTGATAGTTCTAAACATTCTAGTTCTGATAGTTCTAAACGTTCTAGTTCTGACAACGTTTAGTTCTAAACATTCTAGTTCTGATAGTTCTAAACATTCTAGTTCTGATAGTTCTAAACGTTCTAGCTCTGACAGCGTTTAGTTCTAAACATTCTAGTTCTGATAGTTCTAAACGTTCTAGTTCTGACAACGTTTAGTTCTAAACATTCTAGTTCTGATAGTTCTAAATGTTCTAGTTCTGATAGTTCTAAACATTCTAGTTCTGATAGTTCTAAATGTTCTAGTTCTGATAGTTTTAATAGTTCTAAACATTCTAGTTCTGATAGTTCTAAATGTTCTAGTTCTGATAGTTTTAATAGTTCTAAACATTCTAGTTCTGATGGTGTTTAGTTCTAAACATTCTAGTTCTGATAGTTCTAAATATTCTAGTTCTGATAGTTCTAAACGTTCTAGTTCTGACAACGTTTAGTTCTAAACATTCTAGTTCTGATAGTTCTAAACGTTCTAGTTCTGATAGTTCTAAACATTCTAGTTCTGATAGTTTTAAACATTCTAGTTCTGATAGTTCTAAACATTCTAGTTCTGATAGTTCTAAACATTCTAGTTCTGATAGTTCTAAACGTTCTAGTTCTGACAACGTTTAGTTCTAAACATTCTAGTTCTGATAGTTCTAAACATTCTAGTTCTGATAGTTCTAAACGTTCTAGCTCTGACAGCGTTTAGTTCTAAACATTCTAGTTCTGATAGTTCTAAACGTTCTAGTTCTGATAGTTCTAAACAATCTAGTTCTGATAGTTTTAAACATTCTAGTTCTGATAGTTCTAAACATTCTAGTTCTGATAGTTCTAAACATTCTAGTTCTGATAGTTCTAAACGTTCTAGTTCTGACAACGTTTAGTTCTAAACATTCTAGTTCTGATAGTTCTAAACGTTCTAGCTCTGACAGCGTTTAGTTCTAAACATTCTAGTTCTGATAGTTCTAAACGTTCTAGTTCTGACAACGTTTAGTTCTAAACATTCTAGTTCTGATAGTTCTAAATGTTCTAGTTCTGATAGTTCTAAACATTCTAGTTCTGATAGTTCTAAACATTCTAGTTCTGATAGTTCTAAACATTCTAGTTCTGATAGTTCTAAACGTTCTAGTTCTGACAACGTTTAGTTCTAAACATTCTAGTTCTGATAGTTCTAAACATTCTAGCTCTGACAGCGTTTAGTTCTAAACATTCTAGTTCTGATAGTTCTAAACGTTCTAGTTCTGACAACGTTTAGTTCTAAACATTCTAGTTCTGATAGTTCTAAATGTTCTAGTTCTGATAGTTCTAAACATTCTAGTTCTGATAGTTCTAAATGTTCTAGTTCTGATAGTTTTAATAGTTCTAAACATTCTAGTTCTGATAGTTCTAAATGTTCTAGTTCTGATAGTTTTGAACATTCTAGTTCTGATAGTTCTAAACATTCTAGTTCTGATAGTTCTAAACGTTCTAGTTCTGACAACGTTTAGTTCTAAACATTCTAGTTCTGATAGTTCTAAACATTCTAGTTCTGATAGTTCTAAACGTTCTAGCTCTGACAGCGTTTAGTTCTAAACATTCTAGTTCTGATAGTTCTAAACGTTCTAGTTCTGACAACGTTTAGTTCTAAACATTCTAGTTCTGATAGTTCTAAATGTTCTAGTTCTGATAGTTCTAAACATTCTAGTTCTGATAGTTCTAAATGTTCTAGTTCTGATAGTTTTAATAGTTCTAAACATTCTAGTTCTGATAGTTCTAAATGTTCTAGTTCTGATAGTTTTAATAGTTCTAAACATTCTAGTTCTGATGGTGTTTAGTTCTAAACATTCTAGTTCTGATAGTTCTAAATATTCTAGTTCTGATAGTTCTAAACGTTCTAGTTCTGACAACGTTTAGTTCTAAACATTCTAGTTCTGATAGTTCTAAACGTTCTAGTTCTGATAGTTCTAAACATTCTAGTTCTGATAGTTTTAAACATTCTAGTTCTGATAGTTCTAAACATTCTAGTTCTGATAGTTCTAAACATTCTAGTTCTGATAGTTCTAAACGTTCTAGTTCTGACAACGTTTAGTTCTAAACATTCTAGTTCTGATAGTTCTAAACATTCTAGTTCTGATAGTTCTAAACGTTCTAGCTCTGACAGCGTTTAGTTCTAAACATTCTAGTTCTGATAGTTCTAAACGTTCTAGTTCTGATAGTTCTAAACATTCTAGTTCTGATAGTTTTAAACATTCTAGTTCTGATAGTTCTAAACATTCTAGTTCTGATAGTTCTAAACATTCTAGTTCTGATAGTTCTAAACGTTCTAGTTCTGACAACGTTTAGTTCTAAACATTCTAGTTCTGATAGTTCTAAACGTTCTAGCTCTGACAGCGTTTGGTTCTAAACATTCTAGTTCTGATAGTTCTAAACGTTCTAGTTCTGACAACGTTTAGTTCTAAACATTCTAGTTCTGATAGTTCTAAATGTTCTAGTTCTGATAGTTCTAAACATTCTAGTTCTGATAGTTCTAAACATTCTAGTTCTGATAGTTCTAAACATTCTAGTTCTGATAGTTCTAAACATTCTAGCTCTGACAGCGTTTAGTTCTAAACATTCTAGTTCTGATAGTTCTAAACGTTCTAGTTCTGACAACGTTTAGTTCTAAACATTCTAGTTCTGATAGTTCTAAATGTTCTAGTTCTGATAGTTCTAAACATTCTAGTTCTGATAGTTCTAAATGTTCTAGTTCTGATAGTTTTAATAGTTCTAAACATTCTAGTTCTGATAGTTCTAAATGTTCTAGTTCTGATAGTTTTAATAGTTCTAAACATTCTAGTTCTGATGGTGTTTAGTTCTAAACATTCTAGTTCTGATAGTTCTAAACATTCTAGTTCTGATAGTTCTAAACGTTCTAGTTCTGACAACGTTTAGTTCTAAACATTCTAGTTCTGATAGTTCTAAACGTTCTAGTTCTGATAGTTCTAAACATTCTAGTTCTGATAGTTTTAAACATTCTAGTTCTGATAGTTCTAAACATTCTAGTTCTGATAGTTCTAAACATTCTAGTTCTGATAGTTCTAAACGTTCTAGTTCTGACAACGTTTAGTTCTAAACATTCTAGTTCTGATAGTTCTAAACGTTCTAGCTCTGACAGCGTTTAGTTCTAAACATTCTAGTTCTGATAGTTCTAAACGTTCTAGTTCTGATAGTTCTAAACATTCTAGTTCTGATAGTTTTAAACATTCTAGTTCTGATAGTTCTAAACATTCTAGTTCTGATAGTTCTAAACATTCTAGTTCTGATAGTTCTAAATGTTCTAGTTCTGACAACGTTTAGTTCTAAACATTCTAGTTCTGATAGTTCTAAACATTCTAGTTCTGATAGTTCTAAACGTTCTAGCTCTGACAGCGTTTAGTTCTAAACATTCTAGTTCTAAACGTTCTAGTTCTGACAACGTTTAGTTCTAAACATTCTAGTTCTGATAGTTCTAAATGTTCTAGTTCTGATAGTTCTAAACATTCTAGTTCTGATAGTTCTAAATGTTCTAGTTCTGATAGTTTTAATAGTTCTAAACATTCTAGTTCTGATAGTTCTAAATGTTCTAGTTCTGATAGTTTTAATAGTTCTAAACATTCTAGTTCTGATGGTGTTTAGTTCTAAACATTCTAGTTTTGATAGTTCTAAACATTCTAGTTCTGATAGTTCTAAACGTTCTAGTTCTGACAACATTTAGTTCTAAACATTCTATTTCTGGTAGTTCTAAACATTCTAGTTCTGATAGCTCTAAACATTCTATTTCTGATAGTTCTAAACGTTCTAGTTCTGATAGTTCTAAACGTTCTAGTTCTGACAACGTTTAGTTCTAAACATTCTAGCTCTGATATTTCTAAACATTCTAGTTCTGGTAGTTCTAAACATTCTACTTCTGATAGTTCTAAACGTTCTAGTTCTGACAACATTTAGTTCAAAACATTCTAGTTCTGATAGTTCTAAACATTCTAGTTCTGACAACGTTTAGTTCTAAACTTTCTAGTTCTGATAGTTCTAAACATTCTAGTTCTGATAGTTCTAAATGTTCTAGCTCTGACAACGTTTAGTTCTAAACATTCTAGTTCTGATATTTCTAAACATTCTAGTTCTGATATTTTTAAACGTTCTAGTTCTGACAACGTTTAGTTCTAAACATTCTAGTTCTGATAGTTCTAAACATTCTAGTTCTGATAGTTCTAAATGTTCTAGTTCTGATAGTTTTAATAGTTCTAAACATTCTAGTTCTGATAGTTCTAAATGTTCTAGTTCTGATAGTTTTAATAGTTCTAAACATTATAGTTCTGATAGTTCTAAACATTCTAGTTCTGATAGTTCTAAACGTTCTAGTTCTGACAACGTTTAGTTCTAAACATTCTAGTTCTGGTAGTTCTAAACATTCTAGTTCTGATAGTTCTAAACATTCTAGTTCTGATAGTTCTAAACGTTCTAGTTCTGATAGTTCTAAACGTTCTAGTTCTGACAACGTTTAGTTCTAAACATTCTAGTTCTGGTAGTTCTAAACATTCTAGTTCTGATAGTTCTAAACATTCTAGTTCTGATAGTTCTAAACGTTCTAGTTCTGATAGTTCTAAACGTTCTAGTTCTGATAGTTCTAAACGTTCTAGTTCTGACAACGTTTAGTTCTAAACATTCTAGTTCTGATATTTCTAAACATTCTAGTTCTGGTAGTTCTAAACATTCTACTTCTGATAGTTCTAAATGTTCTAGCTCTGACAGCGTTTAGTTCTAAACATTCTACTTCTGATAGTTCTAAACGTTCTAGTTCTGACAACGTTTAGTTCTAAACATTCTAGTTCTGATATTTCTAAACATTCTAGTTCTTGTAGTTCTAAACATTCAACTTCTGATAGTTCTAAACATTCTAGCTCTGAAAGCGTTTAGTTCTAAACATTCTAGTTCTGATAGTTCTAAACATACTAGTTCTGATAGTTCTAAATGTTCTAGCTCTGACAGCGTTTAGTTCTAAACATTCTAGTTCTGATAGTTCTAAACGTTCTAGTTCTGACAACGTTTAGTTCTAAACATTCTAGTTCTGATAGTTCTAAATGTTTTAGTTCTGATAGTTCTAAACGTTCTAGTTCTGATAGTTCTAAATGTTCTAGTTCTGATAGTTTTAATAGTTCTAAACATTTTAGTTCTGATAGTTCTAAACATTCTAGTTCTGGTAGTTCTAAACATTCTAGTTCTGATAGTTCTAAACATTCTATTTCTGATAGTTCTAAATGTTCTAGTTCTGATAGTTCTAAACGTTCTAGTTCTGACAACGTTTAGTTCTAAACATTCTAGTTCTGATATTTCTAAACATTCTAGTTCTGGTAGTTCTAAACATTCTACTTCTGATAGTTCTAAACGTTCTAGTTCTGACAACATTTAGTTCTAAACATTCTAGTTCTGATAGTTCTAAACATTCTAGTTCTGACAACGTTTAGTTCTAAACTTTCTAGTTCTGATAGTTCTAAACATTCTAGTTCTGATAGTTCTAAATGTTCTAGCTCTGACAACGTTTAGTTCTAAACATTCTAGTTCTGATATTTCTAAACATTCTAGTTCTGATATTTCTAAACGTTCTAGTTCTGACAACGTTTAGTTCTAAACATTCTAGTTCTGATAGTTCTAAACATTCTAGTTCTGATAGTTCTAAATGTTCTAGTTCTGATAGTTTTAATAGTTCTAAACATTCTAGTTCTGATAGTTCTAAATGTTCTAGTTCTGATAGTTTTAATAGTTCTAAACATTCTAGTTCTGATGGTGTTTAGTTCTAAACATTATAGTTCTGATAGTTCTAAACATTCTAGTTCTGATAGTTCTAAACGTTCTAGTTCTGACAACGTTTAGTTCTAAACATTCTAGTTCTGGTAGTTCTAAACATTCTAGTTCTGATAGTTCTAAACATTCTAGTTCTGATAGTTCTAAACGTTCTAGTTCTGATAGTTCTAAACGTTCTAGTTCTGACAACGTTTAGTTCTAAACATTCTAGTTCTGGTAATTCTAAACATTCTAGTTCTGATAGTTCTAAACATTCTAGTTCTGATAGTTCTAAACGTTCTAGTTCTGATAGTTCTAAACGTTCTAGTTCTGACAACGTTTAGTTCTAAACATTCTAGTTCTGATATTTCTAAACATTCTAGTTCTGGTAGTTCTAAACATTCTACTTCTGATAGTTCTAAATGTTCTAGCTCTGACAGCGTTTAGTTCTAAACATTCTAGTTCTGATAGTTCTAAACGTTCTAGTTCTGACAACGTTTAGTTCTAAACATTCTAGTTCTGATATTTCTAAACATTCTAGTTCTTGTAGTTCTAAACATTCTACTTCTGATAGTTCTAAACGTTCTAGCTCTGAAAGCGTTTAGTTCTAAACATTCTAGTTCTGATAGTTCTAAACATACTAGTTCTGATAGTTCTAAATGTTCTAGCTCTGACAGCGTTTAGTTCTAAACATTCTAGTTCTGATAGTTCTAAACGTTCTAGTTCTGACAACGTTTAGTTCTAAACATTCTAGTTCTGATAGTTCTAAATGTTTTAGTTCTGATAGTTCTAAACGTTCTAGTTCTGATAGTTCTAAATGTTCTAGTTCTGATAGTTTTAATAGTTCTAAACATTCTAGTTCTGATAGTTCTAAACATTCTAGTTCTGATGGTGTTTAGTTCTAAACATTCTAGTTCTGATGGTTCTAAACGTTCTAGTTCTGACAACGTTTAGTTCTAAGCATTATAGTTCTGATAGTTCTAAACATTCTAGTTCTGATAGTTCTAAACGTTCTAGTTCTGACAACGTTTAGTTCTAAACATTCTAGTTCTGATAGTTCTAAACATTCTAGTTCTGATAGTTCTAAACGTTCTAGTTCTGACAACGTTTAGTTCTAAACATTCTAGTTCTGGTAGTTCTAAACATTCTAGTTCTGATAGTTCTAAACGTTCTAGTTCTGACAGCAATTAGTTCTAAACATTCTAGTTCTGATAGTTCTAAACATTCTAGTTCTGATCGTTCTAAATGTTCTAGTTCTGATAGTTCTAAACATTCTAGTTCTGATAGTTCTAAACATTCTAGTTCTGATAGTTCTAAACGTTCTAGTTCTGACAACGTTTAGTTCTAAACATTCTAGTTCTGATATTTCTAAACATTCTAGTTCTTGTAGTTCTAAACATTCTACTTCTGATAGTTCTAAACGTTCTAGTTCTGACAACATTTAGTTCTAAACATTCTAGTTCTGATAGTTCTAAACATTCTAGTTCTGACAATGTTTAGTTCTAAACATTCTAGTTCTGATAGTTCTAAACATTCTAGTTCTGATAGTTCTAAATGTTCTAGCTCTGACAACGTTTAGTTCTAAACATTGTAGTTCTGATATTTCTAAACATTCTAGTTCTGATATTTCTAAACGTTCTAGTTCTGACAACGTTTAGTTCTGAACATTCTAGTTCTGATAGTTCTAAATGTTCTAGTTCTGATAGTTCTAAACATTCTAGTTCTGATAGTTCTAAATGTTCTAGTTCTGATAGTTTTAATAGTTCTAAACATTCTAGTTCTGATAGTTCTAAATGTTCTAGTTCTGATAGTTTTAATAGTTCTAAACGTTCTAGTTCTGACAACGTTTAGTTCTAAACATTCTAGTTCTGATATTTCTAAACATTCTAGTTCTGGTAGTTCTAAACATTCTACTTCTGATAGTTCTAAATGTTCTAGTTCTGACAGCGTTTAGTTCTAAACATTCTAGTTCTGATATTTCTAAACATTCTAGTTCTTGTAGTTCTAAACATTCTACTTCTGATAGTTCTAAACGTTCTAATTCTGACAACATTTAGTTCTAAACATTCTAGTTCTGATAGTTCTAAACATTCTAGTTCTGACAACGTTTAGTTCTAAACATTCTAGTTCTGATAGTTCTAAACATTCTAGTTCTGATATTTCTAAACGTTCTAGTTCTGACAACGTTTAGTTCTGAACATTCTAGTTCTGATAGTTCTAAATGTTCTAGTTCTGATAGTTCTAAACATTCTAGTTCTGATAGTTCTAAATGTTCTAGTTCTGATAGTTTTAATAGTTCTAAACATTCTAGTTCTGATAGTTCTAAATGTTCTAGTTCTGATAGTTTTAATAGTTCTAAACGTTCTAGTTCTGACAACGTTTAGTTCTAAACATTCTAGTTCTGATATTTCTAAACATTCTAGTTCTGGTAGTTCTAAACATTCTACTTCTGATAGTTCTAAATGTTCTAGTTCTGACAGCGTTTAGTTCTAAACATTCTACTTCTGATAGTTCTAAACGTTCTAGCTCTGACAGCGTTTAGTTCTAAACATTCTAGTTCTGATATTTCTAAACATTCTAGTTCTGATAGTTCTAAATGTTCTAGCTCTGACAGCGTTTAGTTCTAAACATTCTAGTTCTGATAGTTCTAAACGTTCTAGTTCTGACAACATTTAGTTCTAAACATTCTAGTTCTAATAGTTCTAAATGTTCTAGTTCTGATAGTTCTAAACGTTCTAGTTCTGATAGTTCTAAATGTTCTAGTTCTGATAGTTTTAATAGTTCTAAACATTCTAGTTCTGATAGTTCTAAACATTCTAGTTCTGATGGTGTTTAGTTCTAAACATTCTAGTTCTGATGGTTCTAAACGTTCTAGTTCTGACAACGTTTAGTTTTAAACATTATAGTTCTGATAGTTCTAAACATTCTAGTTCTGATAGTTCTAAACGTTCTAGTTCTGATAGTTCTAAACGTTCTAGTTCTGACAACGTTTAATTCTAAACATTCTACATCTCATAGTTCTAAACATTCTAGATCTGATAGTGTTTAGTTCTAAACATTATAGTTCTGATAGTTCAAAAAACATTATAGTTCTGATAATTTTAATATTTCTAAACATTCTAGTTCTGATGGTGTTTAGTTCTAAACATTCTAGTTCTGGTAGTTCTAAACATTCTAGTTCTGATAGTTCTAAACATTCTAGTTCTGATAGTTCTAAACGTTCTAGTTCTGACAACGTTTAGTTCTAAACATTCTAGTTCTGATAGTTCTAAACATTCTACTTCTGATAGTTCTAAACGTTCTAGTTCTGATAGTTCTAAACGTTCTAGTTCTGACAATGTTTAGTTCTAAACATTCTAGTTCTGATAGTTCTAAATGTTCTAGTTCTGATAGTTCTAAACGTTCTAGTTATGATAGTTCTAAATGTTCTAGTTCTGATAGTTTTAATAGTTCTAAACATTCTAGTTCTGATAGTTCTAAACATTCTAGTTCTGATGGTGTTTAGTTCTAAACATTCTAGTTCTGATGGTTCTAAACATTCTAGTTCTGATAGTTCTAAATGTTCTAGTTCTGACAACGTTTAGTTCTAAACATTCTAGTTCTGATAGTTCTAAACATTCTAGTTCTGATAGTTCTAAACGTTCTAGTTCTGACAACGTTTAGTTCTAAACATTCTAGTTCTGGTAGTTCTAAACATTCTAGTTCTGACAACGTTTAGTTCAAAACATTCTAGTTCTGATAGTTCAAACGTTCTAGTTCTGATAGTTCAAAACGTTCTAGTTCTGATAGTTCTAAACGTTCTAGTTCTGATGCTGTTTAGTTCTAAACATTCTATTTCTGATAGTTCTAAACATTCTAGTTCTGATAATTTTCTAGTTCTGATAGTTTTAATGGTTCTAAACATTCTAGTTGTGATAGTTTAAACGTTCTAGTTCTGATAGTTCAAAAAATTCTAGTTCTGATAGTTCTAAACATTATAGTTCTGTTAGTTCTAAACTTTAAATTTCTGATAGTTCTAAAAGTTATAGTTCTGATCGTGTTTAGTTCTAAACATTATAGTTCTGATAGTTCTAAACATTCTACTTCTGATAGTTCTAAATGTTCTAGTTCTGATAGTTCTAAACATTCTAGTTCTGATAGTTCTAAACATTCTAGTTCTGATAGTTCTAAATGTTCTAGTTCTGATAGTTCTAAACATTCTAGTTCTGATATTTCTAAACATTCTAGTTCTGGTAGTTCTAAACATTCTACTTCTGATAGTTCTAAACGTTCTAGTTCTGACAACGTTTAGTTCTAAACATTCTACATCTCATCTCATAGTTCTAAACATTCTAGTTCTGATAGTGTTTAGTTCTAAACATTATAGTTCTGATAGTTCAAAAAACATTCTAGTTCTGATAATTTTCTAGTTCTGATAGTTTTAATGGTTCTAAACCTTCTAGTTGTGATAGTTTAAACGTTCTAGTTCTGATAGTTCTAAACGTTCTAGTTCTGATAGTTATACACGTCCTAGTTCTGATAGTTTGAATAGTTCTAGTTCTGATAGTTCTAAACTTTCTACTTCTGATAATTCTAAACTTTCTACTTCTGATAGTTCTAAACGTTCTAGTTCTGATGCTGTTTAGTTCTAAACATTCTAGTTCTGATAGTTCTAAACATTCTACTTCTGATAGTTCTAAACGTTCTAGTTCTGATAGTTCTAAACGTTCTAGTTCTGACAATGTTTAGTTCTAAACATTCTAGTTCTGATAGTTCTAAATGTTCTAGTTCTGATAGTTCTAAACGTTCTAGTTATGATAGTTCTAAATGTTCTAGTTCTGATAGTTTTAATAGTTCTAAACATTCTAGTTCTGATAGTTCTAAACATTCTAGTTCTGATGGTGTTTAGTTCTAAACATTCTAGTTCTGATGGTTCTAAACATTCTAGTTCTGATAGTTCTAAATGTTCTAGTTCTGACAACGTTTAGTTCTAAACATTCTAGTTCTGATAGTTCTAAACATTCTAGTTCTGATAGTTCTAAACGTTCTAGTTCTGACAACGTTTAGTTCTAAACATTCTAGTTCTGGTAGTTCTAAACATTCTAGTTCTGACAACGTTTAGTTCAAAACATTCTAGTTCTGATAGTTCAAAACGTTCTAGTTCTGATAGTTCTAAACATTCTAGTTCTGATAGTTCTAAACATTCTAGTTCTGATAGTTCTAAACATTCTAGGTCTAATAGTGTTTAGTTCTAAACATTATAGTTCTGATAGTTCAAAAAACATTCTAGTTCTGATAATTTTAATACTTCTAAACATTCTAGTTCTGATGGTGTTTAGTTCTAAACATTCTAGTTCTGGTAGTTCTAAACATTCTAGTTCTGATAGTTCTAAACATTCTAGTTCTGATAGTTCTAAACGTTCTAGTTCTGACAACGTTTAGTTCTAAACATTCTAGTTCTGATAGTTCTAAACATTCTAGTTCTGATAGTTCTAAACGTTCTAGTTCTGACAACGTTTAGTTCTAAACATTCTAGTTCTGGTAGTTCTAAACATTCTAGTTCTGACAACGTTTAGTTCTAAACATTCTAGTTCTGATAGTTCTAAACATTCTAGTTCTGATAGTTCTAAACATTCTAGTTCTGATAGTTCAAAACGTTCTAGTTCTGACAACGTTTAGTTTTAAACATTCTAGTTCTGATATTTCTAAACATTCTAGTTCTGGTAGTTCAAAACATTCTAGTTCTGATAGTTCAAAACGTTCTAGTTCTGATAGTTCTAGGTTCCCTTGGAGAGTTCATCAATGAGCTTGACGCCTTGATAAGTTCCTTTCCTGAGGATGGCTCACCCCTCACAGTTTTGGGGGATTTCAACCTCCCTATGTCCACATTTGACTCATTTCTCTCTGCCTCCTTCTTTCCACTCCTCTCCTCTTTTGACCTCACCCTCTCACTGTCCCCCCCTACTCACAAGGCAGGCAATACGCTTGACCTCATCTTTACTAGATGCTGCTCTTCTACTAATCTCACTGCAACTCCCCTCCATGTCTCCGACCACTACTTTGTTTCCTTTTCTCTCTCGCTCTCCTCCAACACTTCTCACTCTGCCCCTACACAGATGGTAATGCGCCGCCGCAACCTTCGCTCTCTCTCTCCCTACTCTCTCCTCTTCCATCCTATCATCTCTTCCCTCTGCTCAATCCTTCTCCCTCCAATCTCCTGATTCTGCCTCCTCAACCCTCCTCTCCTCCCTTTCTGCATCCTTTGACTCTCTGTGTCCCCTATCCTCCCGGCCGGCTCGGTCCTCCCCTCCAGCTCCGTGGCTTGATGACTCATTGCGAGCTCACAGAACAGAGCTCCGGGCAGCGGAGCGGAAATGGAAGAAAACTAAACTCCCTGCCGACCTGGCATCTTTTCCTCCCTCCTCTCTACATTTTCTTCATCTGTTTCTGCTGCTAAGGCCACTTTCTACCACTCTAAATTCCAAGCATCTGCCTCTAACCCTAGGAAGCTCTTTGCCACATTTTCCTCCCTCCTGAATCCTCCCCCCTCCCCCCTCCTCTCTCTCTGTGGATGACTTCGTCAACCACTTTGAAAAGAAGGTTGACGACATCCGATCCTCGTTTGTTAAGTCTAATGACACTGCTGGTCCTACTCACACTGCCCTACCCTATGCTTTGACTTCTTTCTCCCCTCTCTCTCCAGATAAAATCCTGCGACTTGTGACTGCAGGCCGCCCAACAACCTGCCCGCTTGACCCCATCCCCTCCTCTCTTCTCCAGACCATCTCCGGTGACCTTCTCCCCTACCTCACCTCGCTGATCAACTCATCCTTGACCGCTGGCCATGTCCCTTCCGTCTTCAAGAGAGCGAGAGTTGCTCCCCTTCTCAAAAAACCAACACTCGATCCCACTGATGTCAACAACTACAGACCAGTATCCCTTCTTTCTTTTCTTTCCAAAACTATTGAGCGTGCCGTCTTTAGCCAACTCTCTTGCTATCTCTCTCAGAATGACCTTCTTGATCCAAACCAGTCAGGTTTCAGGACTGGTCATTCAACTGAGACTGCTCTTCTCTGTGTCACGGAGGCTCTCCGCACTGCTAAAGCTAACTCTCTCTCCTCTGCTCTTGTCCTTCTAGACCTGTCTGCTGCCTTTGATACTGTGAACCATCAGATCCTCCTCTCCACCCTCTCCGAGCTGGGCATCTCCGGCGCGGCTCACTCCTGGATTGCGTCCTACCTGACCGGTCGCTCCTACCAAGTGGCGTGGCGAGAAGCTGTCTCCGCACCACGTGCTCTCACCACTGGTGTCCCCCAGGGCTCAGTTCTAGGCCCTCTCCTTTTCTCCCTATACACCAAGTCACTTGGCTCTGTCATATCCTCACATGGCCTCTCCTATCATTGCTACGCTGACGATACACAACTAATCTTCTCCTTTCCCCCTTCTGATAACCAGGTGGCGAATCGCATCTCTGCATGTCTGGCAGACATATCAGTATGGATGACGGATCACCACCTCAAGCTGAACCCTGGCAAGACGGAGCTGCTCTTCCTCCCAGGGAAGGACTGCCCGTTCCATGATCTCGCCATCACGGTTGACAACTCCGTTGTGTCCTCCTCCCAGAGTGCGAAGAGCCTTGGCGTGACCCTGGACAACACCCTGTCGTTCTCCGCTAACATCAAGGCGGTGACCCGCTCCTGCAGGTTCATGCTCTACAACATTCGGAGAGTACGACCCTGCCTTACACAGGAAGCGGCACAGGTCCTAATCCAGGCACTTGTCATCTCCCGTCTGGATTACTGCAACTCGCTGTTGAAAGGCCTCCCTGCCTGTGCCATTAAACCCCTACAACTCATCCAGAACGCCGCAGCCCGTCTGGTGTTCAACCTTCCCAAGTTCTCTCACGTCACCCCCCTCCTCCGCACACTCCACTGGCTTCCAGTTGAAGCTCGCATCCGTTACAAGACCATGGTGCTTGCCTATGGAGCAGTGAGGGAACGGCACCTCTGTACCTTCGGGCTCTGATCAGTCCCTACACCCAAACGAGGGCATTGCGTTCATCCACCTCTGGCCTGCTGGCTCCCTTCCTCTGCGGAAGCATAGTTCCCGCTCAGCCCAGTCAAAACTGTTCGCTGCTCTGGCACCCCAATGGTGGAACAAGCTCCCTCACGACGCCAGGACAGCGGAGTCACTCACCACCTTCCGGAGACATTTGAAACCCCACCTCTTTAAGGAATACCTGGGATAGGATAAAGTAATCCTTCTACCCCCCCCAAAAAAAATTGTAAAGTGGTTATCCCACTGGCTATAGGGGTGAATGCACCAATTTGTGAGTCGCTCTGGATAAGAGCGTCTGCTAAATGACGTAAATGTGCCCTTGAGCAAGGCACTTAACCCTAATTGCTCCTGTAAGTCGCTCTGGATAAGAGCGTCTGCTAAATGACTAAAATGTAAAATGTAAATGTAAACGTTCTAGTTCTGATGCTGTTTAGTTCTAAACATTATATTTCTGATAGTTCTAAACATTCTAGTTCTGATAATTTTCTAGTTCTGATAGTTTTAATGTTTCTAAACATTCTAGTTGTGATAGTTTAAACGTTCTAGTTCTGATAGTTCTAAAAATTCTAGTTCTGATAGTTCTAAACATTATAGTTCTGTTAGTTCTAAACTTTAAATTTCTGATAGTTCTAAAAGTTCTAGTTCTGATCGTGTTTAGTTCTAAGCATTCTAGTTCTGATAGTTCTAAGCATTCTAGTTCTGATAGTTCTAAACATTCTACTTCTGATAGTTCTAAACTTTCTACTTCTGACAGTTCTAAACGTTCTACTTGTGATAGTTCTACATTTTCTAGTTCTGATAGTTCTAAATGTTCTAGTTCTGATAGTTCTAAACGTTCTAGTTCTGATATTTCTAAACATTCTAGTTCTGGTAGTTCTAAACATTCTACTTCTGATAGTTCTAAACGTTCTAGTTCTGACAACGTTTAGTTCTAAACATTCTACATCTCACAGTTCTAAACATTCTAGTTCTGATAGTGTTTAGTTCTAAACATTATAGTTCTGATAGTTCAAAAAACATTCTAATTCTGATAATTTTCTAGTTCTGATAGTTTTAATGGTTCTAAACATTCTAGTTGTGATAGTTTAAACGTTCTAGTTCTGATAGTTCTAAACGTTCTAGTTCTGATAGTTATACACGTCCTAGTTCTGATAGTTTGAATAGTTCTAGTTCTGATAGTTCTAAACTTTCTACTTCTGATAATTCTAAACTTTCTACTTCTGATAGTTCTAAACGTTCTAGTTCTGATGCTGTTTAGTTCTAAACATTCTAGTTCTGATATTTCTAAACATTCTAGTTCTGGTAGTTCTAAACATTCTACTTCTGATAGTTCTAAACGTTCTAGTTCTGACAACGTTTAGTTCTAAACATTCTACATCTCATCTCATAGTTCTAAACATTCTAGTTCTGATAGTGTTTAGTTCTAAACATTATAGTTCTGATAGTTCAAAAAACATTCTAGTTCTGATAATTTTCTAGTTCTGATAGTTTTAATGGTTCTAAACCTTCTAGTTGTGATAGTTTAAACGTTCTAGTTCTGATAGTTCTAAACGTTCTAGTTCTGATAGTTATACACGTCCTAGTTCTGATAGTTTGAATAGTTCTAGTTCTGATAGTTCTAAACTTTCTACTTCTGATAATTCTAAACTTTCTACTTCTGATAGTTCTAAACGTTCTAGTTCTGATGCTGTTTAGTTCTAAACATTCTAGTTCTGATAGTTCTAAACATTCTACTTCTGATAGTTCTAAACGTTCTAGTTCTGATAGTTCTAAACGTTCTAGTTCTGACAATGTTTAGTTCTAAACATTCTAGTTCTGATAGTTCTAAATGTTCTAGTTCTGATAGTTCTAAACGTTCTAGTTATGATAGTTCTAAATGTTCTAGTTCTGATAGTTTTAATAGTTCTAAACATTCTAGTTCTGATAGTTCTAAACATTCTAGTTCTGATGGTGTTTAGTTCTAAACATTCTAGTTCTGATGGTTCTAAACATTCTAGTTCTGATAGTTCTAAATGTTCTAGTTCTGACAACGTTTAGTTCTAAACATTCTAGTTCTGATAGTTCTAAACATTCTAGTTCTGATAGTTCTAAACGTTCTAGTTCTGACAACGTTTAGTTCTAAACATTCTAGTTCTGGTAGTTCTAAACATTCTAGTTCTGACAACGTTTAGTTCAAAACATTCTAGTTCTGATAGTTCAAAACGTTCTAGTTCTGATAGTTCAAAACGTTCTAGTTCTGATAGTTCTAAACGTTCTAGTTCTGATGCTGTTTAGTTCTAAACATTCTATTTCTGATAGTTCTAAACATTCTAGTTCTGATAATTTTCTAGTTCTGATAGTTTTAATGGTTCTAAACATTCTAGTTGTGATAGTTTAAACGTTCTAGTTCTGATAGTTCAAAAATTCTAGTTCTGATAGTTCTAAACATTATAGTTCTGTTAGTTCTAAACTTTAAATTTCTGATAGTTCTAAAAGTTATAGTTCTGATCGTGTTTAGTTCTAAACATTATAGTTCTGATAGTTCTAAACATTCTACTTCTGATAGTTCTAAATGTTCTAGTTCTGATAGTTCTAAACATTCTAGTTCTGATAGTTCTAAACATTCTAGTTCTGATAGTTCTAAATGTTCTAGTTCTGATAGTTCTAAACATTCTAGTTCTGATATTTCTAAACATTCTAGTTCTGGTAGTTCTAAACATTCTACTTCTGATAGTTCTAAACGTTCTAGTTCTGACAACGTTTAGTTCTAAACATTCTACATCTCATCTCATAGTTCTAAACATTCTAGTTCTGATAGTGTTTAGTTCTAAACATTATAGTTCTGATAGTTCAAAAACATTCTAGTTCTGATTATTTTCTAGTTCTGATAGTTTTAATGGTTCTAAACCTTCTAGTTGTGATAGTTTAAACGTTCTAGTTCTGATAGTTCTAACGTTCTAGTTCTGATAGTTATACACGTCCTAGTTCTGATAGTTTGAATAGTTCTAGTTCTGATAGTTCTAAACTTTCTACTTCTGATAATTCTAAACTTTCTACTTCTGATAGTTCTAAACGTTCTAGTTCTGATGCTGTTTAGTTCTAAACATTCTAGTTCTGATAGTTCTAAACATTCTATTTCTGATAGTTCTAAACGTTCTAGTTCTGATAGTTCTAAACGTTCTAGTTCTGACAATGTTTAGTTCTAAACATTCTAGTTCTGATAGTTCTAAATGTTCTAGTTCTGATAGTTCTAAACGTTCTAGTTATGATAGTTCTAAATGTTCTAGTTCTGATAGTTTTAATAGTTCTAAACATTCTAGTTCTGATAGTTCTAAACATTCTAGTTCTGATGGTGTTTAGTTCTAAACATTCTAGTTCTGATGGTTCTAAACATTCTAGTTCTGATAGTTCTAAATGTTCTAGTTCTGACAACGTTTAGTTCTAAACATTCTAGTTCTGATAGTTCTAAACATTCTAGTTCTGGTAGTTCTAAACATTCTAGTTCTGACAACGTTTAGTTCAAAACATTCTAGTTCTGATAGTTCAAAACGTTCTAGTTCTGATAGTTCTAAACATTCTAGTTCTGATAGTTCTAAACTTTCTAGTTCTGATAGTTCTAAACATTCTAGTTCTGATAGTTCTAAACATTCTAGGTCTAATAGTGTTTAGTTCTAAACATTATAGTTCTGATAGTTCAAAAAACATTCTAGTTCTGATAATTTTAATACTTCTAAACATTCTAGTTCTGATGGTGTTTAGTTCTAAACATTCTAGTTCTGGTAGTTCTAAACATTCTAGTTCTGATAGTTCTAAACATTCTAGTTCTGATAGTTCTAAACGTTCTAGTTCTGACAACGTTTAGTTCTAAACATTCTAGTTCTGATAGTTCTAAACATTCTAGTTCTGATAGTTCTAAACGTTCTAGTTCTGACAACGTTTAGTTCTAAACATTCTAGTTCTGGTAGTTCTAAACATTCTAGTTCTGACAACGTTTAGTTCTAAACATTCTAGTTCTGATAGTTCTAAACATTCTAGTTCTGATAGTTCTAAACATTCTAGTTCTGATAGTTCAAAACGTTCTAGTTCTGACAACGTTTAGTTTTAAACATTCTAGTTCTGATATTTCTAAACATTCTAGTTCTGGTAGTTCAAAACATTCTAGTTCTGATAGTTCAAAACGTTCTAGTTCTGATAGTTCTAGGTTCCCTTGGAGAGTTCATCAATGAGCTTGACGCCTTGATAAGTTCCTTTCCTGAGGATGGCTCACCCCTCACAGTTTTGGGGGATTTCAACCTCCCTATGTCCACATTTGACTCATTTCTCTCTGCCTCCTTCTTTCCACTCCTCTCCTCTTTTGACCTCACCCTCTCACCGTCCCCCCCTACTCACAAGGCAGGCAATACGCTTGACCTCATCTTTACTAGATGCTGCTCTTCTACTAATCTCACTGCAACTCCCTCCATGTCTCCGACCACTACTTTGTTTCCTTTTCTCTCTCGCTCTCCTCCAACTACTCACTCTGCCCCTACACAGATGGTAATGCGCCGCCGCAACCTTCGCTCTCTCTCTCCCTCTACTCTCTCCTCTTCCATCCTATCATCTCTTCCCTCTGCTCAATCCTTCTCCCTCCAATCTCCTGATTCTGCCTCCTCAACCCTCCTCTCCTCCCTTTCTGCATCCTTTGACTCTCTGTGTCCCCTATCCTCCCGGCCGGCTCGGTCCTCCCCTCCAGCTCCGTGGCTTGATGACTCATTGCGAGCTCACAGAACAGAGCTCCGGGCAGCGGAGCGGAAATGGAAGAAAACTAAACTCCCTGCCGACCTGGCATCTTTTCACTCCCTCCTCTCTACATTTTCTTCATCTGTTTCTGCTGCTAAGGCCACTTTCTACCACTCTAAATTCCAAGCATCTGCCTCTAACCCTAGGAAGCTCTTTGCCACATTTTCCTCCCTCCTGAATCCTCCCCCCTCCCCCCTCCTCTCTCTCTGTGGATGACTTCGTCAACCACTTTGAAAAGAAGGTTGACGACATCCGATCCTCGTTTGTTAAGTCTAATGACACTGCTGGTCCTACTCACACTGCCCTACCCTATGCTTTGACTTCTTTCTCCCCTCTCTCTCCAGATAAAATCCTGCGACTTGTGACTGCAGGCCGCCCAACAACCTGCCCGCTTGACCCCATCCCCTCCTCTCTTCTCCAGACCATCTCCGGTGACCTTCTCCCCTACCTCACCTCGCTGATCAACTCATCCTTGACCGCTGGCCATGTCCCTTCCGTCTTCAAGAGAGCGAGAGTTGCTCCCCTTCTCAAAAAACCAACACTCGATCCCACTGATGTCAACAACTACAGACCAGTATCCCTTCTTTCTTTTCTTTCCAAAACTATTGAGCGTGCCGTCTTTAGCCAACTCTCTTGCTATCTCTCTCAGAATGACCTTCTTGATCCAAACCAGTCAGGTTTCAGGACTGGTCATTCAACTGAGACTGCTCTTCTCTGTGTCACGGAGGCTCTCCGCACTGCTAAAGCTAACTCTCTCTCCTCTGCTCTTGTCCTTCTAGACCTGTCTGCTGCCTTTGATACTGTGAACCATCAGATCCTCCTCTCCACCCTCTCCGAGCTGGGCATCTCCGGCGCGGCTCACTCCTGGATTGCGTCCCTACCTGACCGGTCGCTCCTACCAAGTGGCGTGGCGAAGCTGTCTCCGCACCACGTGCTCTCACCACTGGTGTCCCCAGGGCTCAGTTCTAGGCCCTCTCCTTTTCTCCCTATACACCAAGTCACTTGGCTCTGTCATATCCTCACATGGCCTCTCCTATCATTGCTACGCTGACGATACACAACTAATCTTCTCCTTTCCCCCTTCTGATAACCAGGTGGCGAATCGCATCTCTGCATGTCTGGCAGACATATCAGTATGGATGACGGATCACCACCTCAAGCTGAACCCTGGCAAGACGGAGCTGCTCTTCCTCCCAGGGAAGGACTGCCCGTTCCATGATCTCGCCATCACGGTTGACAACTCCGTTGTGTCCTCCTCCCAGAGTGCGAAGAGCCTTGGCGTGACCCTGGACAACACCCTGTCGTTCTCCGCTAACATCAAGGCGGTGACCCGCTCCTGCAGGTTCATGCTCTACAACATTCGGAGAGTACGACCCTGCCTTACACAGGAAGCGGCACAGGTCCTAATCCAGGCACTTGTCATCTCCCGTCTGGATTACTGCAACTCGCTGTTGAAAGGCCTCCCTGCCTGTGCCATTAAACCCCTACAACTCATCCAGAACGCCGCAGCCCGTCTGGTGTTCAACCTTCCCAAGTTCTCTCACGTCACCCCCCTCCTCCGCACACTCCACTGGCTTCCAGTTGAAGCTCGCATCCGTTACAAGACCATGGTGCTTGCCTATGGAGCAGTGAGGGAACGGCACCTCTGTACCTTCGGGCTCTGATCAGTCCCTACACCCAAACGAGGGCATTGCGTTCATCCACCTCTGGCCTGCTGGCTCCCTTCCTCTGCGGAAGCATAGTTCCCGCTCAGCCCAGTCAAAACTGTTCGCTGCTCTGGCACCCCAATGGTGGAACAAGCTCCCTCACGACGCCAGGACAGCGGAGTCACTCACCACCTTCCGGAGACATTTGAAACCCCACCTCTTTAAGGAATACCTGGGATAGGATAAAGTAATCCTTCTACCCCCCCCCCCCAAAAAAAAATGGTAAAGTGGTTATCCCACTGGCTATAGGGTGAATGCACCAATTTGTGAGTCGCTCTGGATAAGAGCGTCTGCTAAATGACGTAAATGTGCCCTTGAGCAAGGCACTTAACCCTAATTGCTCCTGTAAGTCGCTCTGGATAAGAGCGTCTGCTAAATGACTAAAATGTAAAATGTAAATGTAAACGTTCTAGTTCTGATGCTGTTTAGTTCTAAACATTATATTTCTGATAGTTCTAAACATTCTAGTTCTGATAATTTTCTAGTTCTGATAGTTTTAATGTTTCTAAACATTCTAGTTGTGATAGTTTAAACGTTCTAGTTCTGATAGTTCTAAAAATTCTAGTTCTGATAGTTCTAAACATTATAGTTCTGTTAGTTCTAAACTTTAAATTTCTGATAGTTCTAAAAGTTCTAGTTCTGATCGTGTTTAGTTCTAAGCATTCTAGTTCTGATAGTTCTAAGCATTCTAGTTCTGATAGTTCTAAACATTCTACTTCTGATAGTTCTAAACTTTCTACTTCTGACAGTTCTAAACGTTCTACTTGTGATAGTTCTACATTTTCTAGTTCTGATAGTTCTAAATGTTCTAGTTCTGATAGTTCTAAACGTTCTAGTTCTGATATTTCTAAACATTCTAGTTCTGGTAGTTCTAAACATTCTACTTCTGATAGTTCTAAACGTTCTAGTTCTGACAACGTTTAGTTCTAAACATTCTACATCTCACAGTTCTAAACATTCTAGTTCTGATAGTGTTTAGTTCTAAACATTATAGTTCTGATAGTTCAAAAAACATTCTAATTCTGATAATTTTCTAGTTCTGATAGTTTTAATGGTTCTAAACATTCTAGTTGTGATAGTTTAAACGTTCTAGTTCTGATAGTTCTAAACGTTCTAGTTCTGATAGTTATACACGTCCTAGTTCTGATAGTTTGAATAGTTCTAGTTCTGATAGTTCTAAACTTTCTACTTCTGATAATTCTAAACTTTCTACTTCTGATAGTTCTAAACGTTCTAGTTCTGATGCTGTTTAGTTCTAAACATTCTAGTTCTGATAGTTCTAAACATTCTACTTCTGATAGTTCTAAACGTTCTAGTTCTGATAGTTCTAAACGTTCTAGTTCTGACAATGTTTAGTTCTAAACATTCTAGTTCTGATAGTTCTAAATGTTCTAGTTCTGATAGTTTTAATAGTTCTAAACATTCTAGTTCTGATAGTTCTAAACATTCTAGTTCTGATGGTGTTTAGTTCTAAACATTCTAGTTCTGATAGTTCTAAACGTTCTAGTTCTGATAGTTCTAAACGTTCTAGTTCTGACAACGTTTAGTTCTAAACTACCACTTCTGGTAGTTCAAAACATTCTAGTTCTGATAGTTCTAAACATTCTAGTTCTGATAGTTCTAAACTTTCTAGTTCTGACAACGTTTAGTTCTAAACATTCTACATCTCATAGTTCTAAACATTCTAGGTCTAATAGTGTTTAGTTCTAAACATTATAGTTCTGATAGTTCAAAAACATTCTAGTTCTGATAATTTTAATATTTCTAAACATTCTAGTTCTGATGGTGTTTAGTTCTAAACATTCTAGTTCTGGTAGTTCTAAACATTCTAGTTCTGATAGTTCTAAACATTCTAGTTCTGATAGTTCTAAACGTTCTAGTTCTGACAACGTTTAGTTCTAAACATTCTAGTTCTGATAGTTCTAAACATTCTAGTTCTGATGGTTCTAAACGTTCTAGTTCTGACAACGTTTAGTTCTAAACATTCTAGTTCTGGTAGTTCTAAACATTCTAGTTCTGACAACGTTTAGTTCTAAACATTCTAGTTCTGATAGTTCTAAACATTCTAGTTCTGCTAGTTCTAAATGTTATAGTTCTGATAGTTCTAAACATTCTAGTTCTGATAGTTCTAAACATTCTAGTTCTGATAGTTCTAAACGTTCTAGTTCTGACAACGTTTAGTTCTAAACATTCTAGTTCTGGTAGTTCTAAACATTCTAGTTCTGGTAGTTCAAAACATTCTAGTTCTGATAGTTCAAAACGTTCTAGTTCTGATAGTTCTAAACGTTCTAGTTCTGATGCTGTTTAGTTCTAAACATTATATTTCTGATAGTTCTAAACATTCTAGTTCTGATAATTTTCTAGTTCTGATAGTTTTAATGGTTCTAAACATTCTAGTTGTGATAGTTTAAACGTTCTAGTTCTGATAGTTCTAAACATTCTAGTTCTGATAGTTCTAAACATTCTACTTCTGATAGTTCTAAACTTTCTACTTCTGATAGTTCTAAACATTATAGTTCTGATATTTCTAAACATTCTAGTTCTGGTAGAGCACGGCGGTTGTAACGCCAAGGTAGTGGGTTCGATCCCCGGGACCACCCATACACAAAAAAAAATGTATGCACGCATGACTGTAAGTCGCTTTGAATAAAAGCGTCTGCTAAATGGCATATTATTATTATTATTATTATATTATTATAGTTCTAAACGTTCTAGTTCTGACAACGTTTAGTTCTAAACATTCTACATCTCACAGTTCTAAACATTCTAGTTCTGATAGTGTTTAGTTCTAAACATTCTAGTTCTGATAGTTCAAAAAACATTCTAGTTCTGATTATTTTCTAGTTCTGATAGTTTTAATGGCTCTAAACATTCTAGTTGTGATAGTTTAAACGTTCTAGTTCTGATAGTTATACACGTCCTAGTTCTGATAGTTTGAATAGTTCTAGTTCTGATAGTTCTAAACTTTCTACTTCTGATAATTCTAAACTTTCTACTTCTGATAGTTCTAAACGTTCTAGTTCTGATGCTGTTTAGTTCTAAACATTCTAGTTCTGATAGTTCTAAACATTCTATTTCTGATACCTCTAAACGTTCTAGTTCTGATGCTTTAGTTCTAATAGTTCTAGTTATGATAGTTCTAAACTTTCTACTTCTGATAGTTCTAAACCTTCTAGTTCTGATGAGTTCTAAACATTCTATTCTGATTAGTTCTAAACATTCTAGTTCTGATAGTTCTAAATTTTCTAGTTCTGATAGTTCTAAACGTTCTAGTTCTGATATTTCTAAACGTTCTAGTTCTGGTAGTTCTAAACATTCTAGTTCTGATAGTTCTAAACTTTCTAGTTCTGATTTAGTTCTAGACTTTCTAGTTCTGATGGTTCTAAACATTCTAGTTCTGATAGTTCTAAATGTTATAGTTCTGACACGTAGTTCTAGACTTCTAGTTCTGATAGTTCTAAACTTTATATTTCTGATAGTTCTAAACGTTCTACTTCTGATAGTTCTAAACATTATAGTTCTGGTAGTTCTAGATCTAGTTCTAAACTTTATATTTCTGATAGTTCTAAACGTTCTACTTCTGGTAGTTCTAGTTCTAGATCTACTTCTGATAGTTCTAAACATTATACTTCTGATAGTTCTAAACATTCTACTTCTGATATTTCTAAACATTATAGTTCTGATAGTGTTTAGTTCTAAACATTCTAGCTCTGATAGTTGTTAACGTTCTACATCTGATAGTTTAAACGTTCTAGTTCTGATAGTTCTAAACATCCTAGTTCTGATAGTTCTAAACATTCTAGTTCTGATAGTTCTAAACTTTCTATTTCTGATAGTTCTAAACATTCTACTTCTGGTTGTTCTAGTTCTAGATCTAGTTCTGATAGTTCTAAATTTTATATTTCTGATAGTTCAAAAAGTTCTACTTCTGATCGTTCTAAAAGTTCTAGTTCTGATAGTTCTAAACATTTTACTCCTGATAGTTCTAAACGTTATATTTCTGATAGTTCTAAACGTTCTACTTCTGGTAGTTCTAGATCTAGTTCTGATAGTTCTAAACTTTCTATTTCTGATAGTTCTAAACATTATATTTCTAATAGTGTTTAGTTCTAAACATTATAGTTCCGATAGTTCTTAACGTTCTATATCTGATAGTTTAAATGTTCTAGTTCTGATAGTTCTAAACATTGTAGTTTTGATATTTTTAAACATTCTAGTTTTGATAGTTTTCTAGTTCTGATAGTTTTAATGGTTCTAAACATTTTAGTTCTGATAGTTCTAAACATTATAGTTCTGATAGTTCTAAACGTTCTAGTTCTTAAAGTTCTAAACATTCTACTTCTGATCAATCAATCAATCAATCAATTTTATTTTATATAGCCCTTCTTACATCAGCTAATATCTCGAAGTGCTGTACAGAAACCCAGCCTAAAACCCCAAACAGCTAGTAATGCAGGTGTAGAAGCACGGTGGCTAGGAAAAACTCCCTAGAAAGGCAAAACCTAGGAAGAAACCTAGAGAGGAACCAGGCTATGAGGGGTGGCCAGTCCTCTTCTGGCTGTGCCGGGTGGAGATTATAACAGAACCATGCCAAGATGTTCAAAAATGTTCATAAGTGACAAGCATGGTCAAATAATAATCAGGAATAAATCTCAGTTGGCTTTTCATAGCCGATCATTAGAGTTTAAAACAGCAGGTCTGGGACAGGTAGGGGTTCCATAACCGCAGGCAGAACAGTTTAAACTGGAATAGCAGCAAGGCCAGGCGGACTGGGGACAGCAAGGAGTCACCACGGCCGGTAGTCCCGACGTATGGTCCTAGGGCTCAGGTCTCTCAGTTGGCTTTTCATAGCCGATCATTTAGAGTTGAAAACAGCAGGTCTGGGACAGGTAGGGGTTTCGTAGCCGCAGGCAGAACAGTTGAAACTGGAATAGCAGCAAGGCCAGGCGGACTGGGGACAGCAAGGTGTCATCATGCCCGGTAGTCCTGACGTATGGTCCTAGGGCTCAGGTTCTCAGAGAGAAAGAGAGAACGAGAGAATTAGAGAGAGCATACTTAAATTCACACAGGACACTGGATAAGACAGGAGAAGTACTCCAGGTATAACCAACTAACCCCAGCCCCCCGACACATAAACTACTGCAGCATAAATACTGGAGGCTGAGACAGGAGCGGTCCGGAGACACTGTGGCCCCATCCGAAGAAACCCCGGACAGGGCCAAACAGGAAGGATATAACCCCACCCACTCCGCCAAAGCACAGCCCCCGCACCACTAGAGGGATATCCCCAACCACCAACTTACAATCCTGAGACAAGGCCGAGTATAGCCCACAGAGGTCTCCACCACAGCACAAACCAAGGGGGGCGCCAACCCAGACAGGAAGATCACGTCAGTAACTCAACCCACTCAAGTGACGCACCCCTCCCAGGGACGGCATGAAAGAGCACCAGCAAGCCAGTGACTCAGCCCCTGCAACAGGGTTAGAGGCAGAGAACCCCAGTGGAGAGGGGAACCGGCCCGGCAGAGACAGCAAGGGCTGTTCGTTGCTCCAGCCTTTCCGTTCACCTTCACACTCCTGGGCCAGACTACACTCAATCATATGACCTACTGAAGAGATAAGTCTTCAGTAAAGACTTAAAGGTTGAGACCGAGTCTGCGTCTCTCACATGGGTAGGCAGACTGTTCCATAAAAATGGAGATCTATAGGAGAAAGCCCTGCCTCCCGCTGTTTGCTTAGAAATTCTAGGGACAATTAGGAGGCCTGCGTCTTGTGACCGTAGCGTACGTATTGGTATGTGCGGCAGGACCAACTCGGAAAGATAGGTAGGAGCAAGCCCATGTAACGCTTTATAGGTTAACAGTAAAACCTTGAAATCAGCCCTTGCCTTAACAGGAAGCCAGTGTAGGGAAGCTAGCACTGGAGTAATATGATCAAATTTCTTGGTTCTAGTCAGGATTCTAGCAGCCGTATTTAGCACTAACTGAAGTTTATTTAGTGCTTTATCCGGGTAGCTGGAAAATAGAGCATTGCAGTAGTCTAATCTAGAAGTAACAAATGCATGGATTAATTTTTCTGCATCATTTTTGGACAGAAAATTTCTGATTTTTGCAATGTTACGTAGATGGAAAAAAGCTGTCCTTGAAACAGTCTTGATATGTTCGTCAAAAGAGAGATCAGGGTCAAGAGTAACGCCTAGGTCCTTCACAGTTTTATTTGAGACGACTTTACAACCATCAAGATGAATTGTCAGATTTAACAGAAGATCTCTTTGTTTCTTGGGACCTAGAACAAGCATCTCTGTTTTGTCCGAGTTTAAAAGTAAAAAGTTTTCAGCCATCCACTTCCTTATGTCTGAAACACAGGCTTCTAGCGAGGGCAATTTTGGGGCTTCACCATGCTTCATTGAAATGTACAGCTGTGTGTCATCCGCATAGCAGTGAAAGTTAACATTATGTTTTCGAATAACATCCCCAAGAGGTAAAATATATAGTGAAAACAATAGTGGTCCTAAAACGGAACCTTGAGGAACACCGAAATGTACAGTTGATTTGTCGGAGGACAGACCATTCACAGAGACAAACTGATATCTTTCCGACAGGTAGGATCTAAACCAGGCCAGAACTTGTCCGTGTAGACCAATTTGGGTTTCCAGTCTCTCCAAAAGAATGTGGTGATCGATGGTGTCAAAGGCAGCACTAAGGTCTAGTAGCACGAGGACAGATGCAGAGCCTCGGTCTGACGCCATTAAAAGGTCATTTACCACCTTCACAAGTGCAGTCTCAGTGCTATGATGGGGTCTAAAACCAGACTGAAGCATTTCGTATACATTGTTTGTCTTCAGAAAGGCAGTGAGTTGCTGCGCAACAGCTTTTTCTAAAATTTTTGAGAGGAATGGAAGATTCGATATAGGCCGATAGTTTTTTATATTTTCCGGGTCAAGGTTTGGCTTTTTCAAGAGAGGCTTTATCACTGCCACTTTTAGTGAGTTTGGTACACATCCGGTGGATAGAGAGCTGTTTATTATGTTCAACATAGGAGGGCCAAGCACAGGAAGCAGCTCCTTCAGCAGTTTAGTAGGAATAGGATCCAGTATGCAGCTTGAAGGTTTAGAGGCCATGATTATTTTCATCATTGTGTCAAGAGATATAGTACTAAAACACTTAAGTGTCTCTCCCGATCCCAGGCCCTCGCAGAGCGTGCAGATCCAGGACAGCTAAGCCCTGGAGGAATACGCAGATTCAAAGAGGAGTCCGTAATTTGCTTTCTAATGGTCATGATCTTTTCCTCAAAGAAGTTCATGAATTTATCACTGCTGAAGTGAAAACCATCCTCTCTTGGGGAATGCTGCTTTTTAGTTAGCTTTGCAACAGTATCAAAAAGAAATTTTGGATTGTTCTTATTTTCCTCGATTAATTTGGAAAAGTAGGATGATCGAGCAGCAGTGAGGGCTCTTCGGTACTGCACGGTACTGTCTTTCCAAGCTAGTCGGAAGACTTCCAGTTTGGTGTGGCGCCATTTCCGTTCCAATTTCCTGGAAGCTTGCTTCAAAGCTCGGGTATTTTCTGTATACCAGGGAGCTAGTTTCTTATGACAAATGTTTTTTCGTTTTTAGGGGTGCAACTGCATCTAGGGTATTGCGCAAGGTTAAATTGAGTTCCTCAGTTAAGTGGTTAACTGATTTTTGTCCTCTGACGTCCTTGGGTAGGCAGAAGGAGTCTGGAAGGGCATCAATGAATTTTTGTGTTGTCTGAGAATTTATAGCACGACTTTTGATGCTCCTTGGTTGGGGTCTGAGCAGATTATTTGTTGCGATTGCAAACGTAATAAAATGGTGGTCCGATAGTCCAGGATTTTGTGGAAAAACATTAAGATCTACAACATTTATTCCATGGGACAAAACTAGGTCCAGAGTATGACTGTGGCAGTGAGTAGGTCCAGAGACATGTTGGACAAAACCCACTGAGTCGATAATGGCTCCGAAAGACTTTTGGAGTGGGTCTGTGGACTTCTCCATGTGAATATTAAAATCACCAAAAATTAGAATATGATCTGCTATGACTACAAGGTCTGATAGGAATTCAGGAAACTCAGAGAGGAACGCTGTATATGGCCCAGGAGGCCTGTAAACAGTAGCTATAAAAAGTGATTGAGTAGGCTGCATAGATTTCATGACTAGAAGCTCGAAAGATGAAAACGTCATTTTTTTTTTGTAAATTGAAATTTGCTATCGTAAATGTTAGCAACACCTCCGCCTTTGCGGGATGCACGGGGAATATGGTCACTAGTGTAACCAGGAGGTGAGGCCTCATTTAACACAGCAAATTCATCAGGCTTAAGCCATGTTTCAGTCAGGCCAATCACATCAAGATTATGATCAGTGATTAGTTCATTGACTATGACTGCCTTTGAAGTGAGGGATCTAACATTAAGTAACCCTATTTTGAGATGTGAGGTATCACGATCTCTTTCAATAATGGCAGGAATGGAGGAGGTCTTTATCCTAATAAGATTGCTAGGGTGAACACCACCATGTTTAGTTTTGCCCAACCTAGGTCGAGGCACAGACACAGTCTCAATGGGTATGGCTGAGCTGACTACACTGACTATGCTATTGGCAGACTCCACTAAGCTGGCAGGTTGGCTAACAGCCTGCTGCCTGGCCTGCACCCTATTTCACTGTGGGGCTAGAGGAGTTAGAGCCCTATCTATGTTGGTAGATAAGAGGAGAGCACCCCTCCAGTTAGGATGGAGTCCGTCACTCCTCAGCAGGTCAGGCTTGATCCTGTTTGTGGGTGAGTCCCAGAAAGAGGGCCAATTATCCACAAATGTTATCTTTTGGGAGGGGCAGAAAACAGTTTTCAACCAGCGATTGAGTGCTGAGACTCTGCTGTAGAGCTCGTCACTTCCCCTAACTGGGAGGGGGCCAGAGACAATTACTCGATGCCGACACATCTTTCTAGCTGATTTACACGCTGAAGCTATGTTGCACTTGGTGACCTCTGACTGTTTCATCCTAACATCGTTGGTGCCGACGTGGATAACAATATCTCTATACTCTCTACACTCGCCAGTTTTAGCTTTAGCCAGCACCATCTTTAGATTAGCCTTAACGTCGGTAGCCCTGCCCCCTGGTAAACAGTGTATGATCGCTGGGTGATTCGTTTTAAGTCTAATACTGCGGGTAATGGAGTCGCCAATGACTAGGGTTTTCAATTTGTCAGAGCTAATGGTGGGAGCCTTCGAGTCTCAGACCCCGTAACGGGAGGAGTAGAGACTAGAGAAGACTCAGACTCAGACTCCGACTCGCTACATAATGGGGAAAACCGGTTGAAGGTTTCTGTCGGCTGAATGAGCGACACCGGTTGAGCATTCCAACAGTATTTCCCTCCAGAAGCCATGAGAAAGTTGTCCGGCTGCGGGGACTGTGCGGGGGGATTTATACTAACATTACTGTCTGTACTTACTGGTGGCACAGACGCTGTTTCTTCCTTTCCTACACTGATATTACCCTTGCCTAACGATTGCGTCTGAAGCTGGGCTTGTAGCACAGCTATTCTCGCCGTAAGGCGAGAATTCTCCTGTATATTATGAGTACAGCGACTGCAATTAGAAGACATCATGTTAATGTTACTACTTAGCTTCGGCTGTTGAAGATGTTGATGAACCATGTCCAGATAAAGCGTCCGGAGTGAAAAAAGTTGAATAAGGGAAAAAAGTTGCGATGGAAAAAAGGAAAATAACGTAAAGTTGGCAGCTAAAACGCACAGGAAAATGACTCTTCTGTCTCGGGATAAACGTCCGGGGTGAAAAAGTTTAACGAAAAAAGATGAGTGAGGACAAAACTAAAAAGTTGGTAAATTTGTTGAACACAGAGATTGATTAAACGTTTATTAAAAGTAAAACGTGAATAGTTTGTTAGGTAGCCAAGTAGCAACAAACAGCAGAGCAGCACGGAGACAATGCGGAAGCGAGAGTCTTCCGCAATTAACCGCAACCTCCGCAAGGCACCTGATAGTTCTAAACGTTCTACTTCTGATCGTTCTAAAAGTTCTAGTTCTGATCGTTCTATACATTCTATTTCTGATAGTTCTAAACTTTCTTTTTCTGATAGTTCTAAAAGTTCTACTTCTGGTAGTTCTAGATATAGTTCTGATAGTTCTAAACTTTCTATTTCTGATAGTTCTAAACATTCTACTTCTGGTAGTTCTAGTTCTATATCTAGTTCTGATAGTTCTTAACATTTTATTTCTGATAGTTCTAAACGTTCTCGTTCTGATAGTTCTAAAAGTTCTAGTTGTGATAGTTCTGTGGTCGAATGCAGAATCTCATTGTGGTTGAAGATGGATGGAAGCCACAGTATGTCCACACAGATACTGAAACAAACACACACACTGAAATACACACACACTGAAATACACACACACTGAAATACACACACACTGAAATACACACACACTGAAATACACACACACTGAAATACACACACACTGAAATACACACACACTAAAACAAACACACACACATACACTGAAATACACACACACTGAAATACACACACACTGAAATACACATGCACTGAAATACACACACACTGAAATATACACACACTAAAACAAACACACACACATACACTGAAATACACACACACTGAAATACACACACACTGAAATACACATGCACTGAAATACACACACACTGAAAAACACACACACTGAAATACACACACACATACACTGAAATACACACACACTGAAATACACATGCACTGAAATACACACACACTGAAATATACACACACTAAAACAAACACACACACATACACTGAAATACACACACACTGAAATACACACACACTGAGATACACATGCACTGAAATACACACACACTGAAAAACACACACACTGAAATACACACACACTGAAATACACACACACTGAAATACACACACACTGAAATACACATACACTGAAATACACACACACTGAAATACACGCACACTGAAATACACACACACTGAAATACACACACACTAAAACAAACACACGCACGTGCATGCACGCAAACACACACAAACACACCACAGAATGTCCTACGCCCAGTTGAGAACTCATCTATAGAGTCATTCCCATGGAAACGTAAATGAAACAGAATGATGGATGTCTCTTTTAAACGAGAGAAAATAAGAACAGAACAAATGAAAGAAAGAATCCAATTAATCTCATTTATGTAAACCGGAACACTTCTGTCTTCGGTTTGTGGCCTGTAACCCCAACAATGTTTCAATTTCTATAGTTATGTGATAAAGACTATTTAAAAATGTGAAACGACCGAATGTCGGCCTTTTGCCAGATCTGAATATTTTCGCATGAATTGTATACAGTGAGGGAAAAAAGTATTTAATCCCCTGCTGATTTTGTAAGTTTTCCCACTGACAAAGAAATGATCCGTCTATAATTTTAATGGTAGGTTTATTTGAACAGTGAGAGACAGAATAACAACAAAAAAATCCAGAAAAACGTATGTCAAAAATGTTAGCAATTGATTTGCATTTTAATTAGGGAAATAAGTATTTGACCCCCTCTCAATCAGAAATCCTGCAGCGCCCGCAAGGTCCCCCTGCTCAAGAAAGCACATATACAGGGCCTTCTGAAGTTTGCCAATGAACATCTGACTGATTCAGAGGAGAACTGGGTGAAAGTGTTGTGGTCAGATGAGACCAAAATCGAGCTCTTTGGCATCAACTCAACACGCCGTGTTTGGAGGAGGAGGAATGCTGCCTATGACCCCAAGAACACCATCCCCACCGTCAAATATGGAGGTGGAAACATTATGCTTTGGGGGTGTTTTTCTGCTAAGGGGACAGGACAACTTCACCGCATCAAAGGGACGATGGACGGGCCATGTACCGTCAAATCTTGGGTGAGAACCTCCTTCCCTCAGCCAGGGCATTGAAAATGGGTCGTGGATGGGTATTCCAGCATGACAATGACCCAAAACACACGGCCAAGGCAACAAAGGAGTGGCTCAAGAAGAAGCACATTAAGGTCCTGGAGTGGCCTAGTCAGTCTCCAGACCTTATTCCCATAGAAAATCTGTGCAGGGAGCTGAAGGTTCGATTTGCCAAACGTCAGGCTCGAAACCTTAATGACTTGGAGAAGATCTGCAAAGAGGAGTGGGACAAAATCCCTCCTGAGATGTGTGCAAACCTGGTGGCCAACTACAAGAAACGTCTGACCTCTGTAATTGCCAACAAGGGTTTTGCCACCAAGTACTAAGTCATGTTTTGCAGAGGGGTCAAATACGTATTTCCCTCATTAAAATGCAAATCAATTTATAACATTTTTGACATGCGTTTTTCTGGATTTTTTTGTTGTTATTCTGTCTCTCACTGTTCAAATAAACCTACCATTAAAATTATAGACTGTTCATGTCTTTGTCAGTGGGCAAACGTACAACATCAGCAGGGGATCAAATACTTTTTTCCCTCACTGTATTTGCATAACTGATCAGAATTCTATATGCCACATATAATATATTCTTCTAATATGAATTAATGTATATTAGGCCATAGCCCAAGAAGAGCTATACATGATTTAATGAAGAGCAGCAAACAGACACAACATTGTTTCACATTCTTTAATAAAATACTGAGAATCACATTATCTACATAGGCTGCGTTTACACAGGCAGCACAATTCTGATATTTTGTCCAATTACAGTTTTTCTCAGTCGCTTTGGTGCATTTTTCACATCATCCCTAACATGTGCAAAATAATAAGTGCATTTCTCAGAACAATTTGTACAAACTGCAATATACAATAGATATGTTTCTAAAGCTAGTCAGTCACTAAAAATCCTTAGTACATCTCTCAAAAGTAAATATTCATGCCAATGATCATGTCAGTGTCATCAGAATGATAAGTCATTGAGTCATTGTTCACGAACAAGGTTGTCAAAATGTTTAGGCATGTTGTCAATGGAACTGTGTACTTTGACAGTATTACCTGATGTAAACTTAGGCTACAGTTTGGATGACAGTTACTGTATTGAAAATGCACAAGGCTGCACTTCTATGGCATATATCAATTTCAACAGTACTATTTACATATTACTGTATGTGGGTTATTGATTGAAAGAGACTGGACAACCCAAGGGGCACAAAGGAAAAAAACTAAATTAGAAAGAAACACAGGAAACCACCCCTAAGGCACAACTTTGCCCACAGCACTGTTCTAGTGCTGTCTCTACACATCCAGACGTTCCTGTCTGTCAGCCCACATATTCTCATCCACATCACACCGGATATTTTCCCTTCCAATGCAACGTGGAAAGAATCTTTTGGAATGCCTTATCCATCCTCTGCAGGCGTCTACTGTGGTGTCCTCACATGCTGCATCCATTGCAGCCAGCAGGGTCATCTGTGTGTGTGGCTGACGATCGTACACCTTCCACCTCCATGCTGAAAATAACTCCTCAATTGGGTTAAGGAATGGTGAATAAGGTGGGAGGAATTCTATGAGCATCCTCGGGTGGGTCACAAACCATTGCCTTATGATGTTTGATCGATGGAAACTCACATTATCACAAATGACCACATACTTTGGCAAATCCTCTCTAAACAGACCCCTCTCATCATCAGGGATGAGAGCCCTGTAGAGAGTCTCTAAAAAGTTGAGTAGATGCTGGGTGTTGTATGGCCCTAAAAGGGGGATATGGGTTAGGACACCATGCTCCGAAATAGCAGCACACATGGTGATATTTCCTCCCCGTTGGCCTGGCAAATCCACAGTAGCTCTGTGACCGATGATATTCCGACCCCGCCTTCTGCATTTGGTCAGGTTGAAGCCAGCCTCATCCACGTATACAAAGTTGTGAGAGGGTTCACTTGATTCCAACTCCATTATACGCTATATCCCAGAACACACAGTTGAATTTGTTTTGGTAAGGAAGAGTGACATAAAATGTACATATATTGCATGTTCCTTCCACAGCAATGGAAATGTGTGCAGTTTATGCTTACTGTACTATGTAACACTATAAAATGTTGCTGTAAAGTAGTTACATAGATATATGTTTTACCTGTACATACTGGTACCGTAGCTCCTTAACTCTGTCCTCATTCCTTTGGAATGGTACACGGTACAGCTGTTTCATACTCATCTGGTTTCTATGCAGCACCCTGTCGATGGTTGAGATGCTAACCGTATGGATGTTTTCAAAGACATCGTTGTCTTCTATAATGGTCCTTTGTATTTCCCTGAGTCTCATGGCATTGTTTGCTCGGACCATGGTGCAAATAGCCTCCTCCTGTTGAGGTGTGAAAAGGCGTCCTCTGCCACCGGTTTGAGGTAATCTTGCAGTCCTATGTGTGGAAAAATGCAGTGATGCATCGCACACTTTCACATAGACAAAAACTATGCGAACACACATTTTACTGTAAAACATACAGGTGGGTGCATGTAAGGTGCAGTATGTATCTGTATAGAGTATATTTCTGTATGCTGTGAAATACAAGTGGACTACTGTAATATGAAGCATTGTAGGAAGTGTACAGTATACTGCTTATATACAGTAACAGTGCACTGTACATTGGTGGACATACCTGTTCTCTCTTCGAAACGCTTTGTACTATTGAGGACACGGTTGATCTCCCAATATTCGGCTGCACCCTTCGACCCGCCTCAGCCATTGTAAGGCCATGATTGACAACATGGTCTACAATAGTGGCCCCCTATGTCATCAGATATGCGCCTATGTCCTCTTCTGCCTCTTCCTCTGTTTTGCCTTCCACCACGCATCCTTGCTCCTCTTCTTCCTCCTCTTGGCTGTTGACCCTGTTCGTTTCCTGGTCCATCCATTATTGGAAAATTGCAACTCTGTGTTGTGGTCTGTCTATATATGCTTGCCAATTGATTCTTCATGAGATGCACCTTTGAGCAATTTAGACAACTGGTTGATTGTTGGTTGAACTAACACTTTACATTCCTTCATGAGTGAGGGTTAATTTCACCTGCACGATTCAGCAATTTACGTTTTTTGTACAAAAGGTCTAATAGAAATGTGTAAAACTATGCTTGACAGTTTATGACAAATAGTTCAACAATTTTGCATGTAATGGCTTATGCAAGGAACTAATGCCTAGATGTTTTGAGGGGTAAGACTATTCAACAGAGACCCATCTACTATATTTTGATCAACATGACATGAGCAATTGAAAATGTGGAAAAAAGCTGACACTTGTACATTATCAATTGCAATATGTACAAAAGCAATTGCAATTTGTTCAAAGGAATAAGAAATTGCTTTAATGATGTGCACAAGTGACTAGATGATTTGGAATTTGTACAAGTAGTATCAAGAATTGCACTTTTGATCTAAGAAATGCACCAAAGCGACTGAGAAAAACTGTATTAAGGCATGAACCCTTACACACATCCCCTGTATCACCTCTCCTCCAGAGACGGACTGGAACAAAGAAAATGACCTTGAACTTTGACCCAGACCTTCCCACCCCCTCGCTGCAGCACAGCTATTGGACATTAATGCAGTATTATTATCAGAGTTCTACAGAACACACTCTGAGTTGTCACGATTGAACAGCATCCCATCATCTGAAGCCTAGAATATAACAGAGAAGGTATAACATCTAGAATACTCACTGAGACATAGAACACTGTCTTCTCAGGGAGGGCTGGCTGCTTCTCAGGGAGGGCTGGCTGCTCAGGGAGGGCTGGCTGCTTCTCAGGGAGGGCTGGCTGCTTCTCAGGGGGGGCTGGCTGCTCAGGGAGGGCTGGCTGCTTCTCAGGGAGGGCTGGCTGCTCAGGGAGGGCTGGCTGCTTCTCAGGGAGGGCTGGCTGCTTCTCAGGGAGGGCTGGCTGCTCAGGGAGGGCTGGCTTCTCAGGGAGGGCTGGCTGCTCAGGGAGGGCTGGCTGCTTCTCAGGGAGGGCTGGCTGCTCAGGGAGGGCTGGCTGCTCAGGGAGGGCTGGCTGCTTCTCAGGGAGGGCTGGCTGCTCAGGGAGGGCTGGCTGCTTCTCAGGGAGGGCTGGCTGCTTCTCAGGGAGGGCTGGCTGCTTCTCAGGGAGGGCTGGCTGCTTCTCAGGGAGGGCTGGCTGCTCAGGGAGGGCTGGCTGCTCAGGGAGGGCTGGCTGCTTCTCAGGGAGGGCTGGCTGCTCAGGGAGGGCTGGCTGCTTCTCAGGGAGGGCTGGCTGCTTCTCAGGGAAGGCTGGCTGCTCAGGGAGGGCTGGCTGCTTCTCAGGGAGGGCTGGCTGCTGCTCAGGGCTGGCTGCTTCTCAGGGAGGGCTGGAACACACTCTGTTAAAGTAGTAGCCAGTACTAAGTCCCACAGTAAATTAGTAGCCAGTACTAAGTCCCACAGTAAATTAGTAGCCAGTACTAAGTCCCACAGTAAATTAGTAGCCAGTACTAAGTCCCACAGTAAATTAGTAGCCAGTACTAAGTCCCACAGTAAAGTAGTAGACAGTACTAAGTCCCACAGTAAATTAGTAGACAGTACTAAGTCCCACAGTAAATTAGTAGACAGTACTAAGTCCCACAGTAAATTAGTAGCCAGTACTAAGTCCCACAGTAAAGTAGTAGCCAGTACTAAGTCCCACAGTAAATTAGTAGCCAGTACTAAGTCCCACAGTAAAGTAGTAGACAGTACTAAGTCCCACAGTAAATTAGTAGACAGTACTAAGTCCCACAGTAAAGTAGTAGCCAGTACTAAGTCCCACAGTAAATTAGTAGACAGTACTAAGTCCCACAGTGAAGTAGTAGACAGTACTAAGTCCCACAGTAAATTAGTAGCCAGTACTAAGTCCCACAGTAAATTAGTAGACAGTACTAAGTCCCACAGTAAATTAGTAGCCAGTACTAAGTCCCACAGTAAATTAGTAGCCAGTACTAAGTCCCACAGTAAAGTAGTGGACAGTACTAAGTCCCACAGTAAATTAGTAGACAGTACTAAGTCCCACAGTAAATTAGTAGCCAGTACTAAGTCCCACAGTAAATTAGTAGCCAGTACTAAGTCCCACAGTAAATTAGTAGACAGTACTAAGTCCCACAGTAAATTAGTAGCCAGTACTAAGTCCCACAGTAAAGTAGTAGCCAGTACTAAGTCCCACAGTAAATTAGTAGCCAGTACTAAGTCCCACAGTAAAGTAGTAGACAGTACTAAGTCCCACAGTAAATTAGTAGACAGTACTAAGTCCCACAGTAAAGTAGTAGACAGTACTAAGTCCCACATTAAATTAGTAGACAGTACTAAGTCCCACAGTGAAGTAGTAGACAGTACTAAGTCCCACAGTAAATTAGTAGCCAGTACTAAGTCCCACAGTAAAGTAGTAGCCAGTACTAAGTCCCACAGTAAATTAGTAGCCAGTACTAAGTCTCACAGTAAAGTAGTAGACAGTACTAAGTCCCACAGTAAATTAGTAGACAGTACTAAGTCCCACAGTAAAGTAGTAGACAGTACTAAGTCCCACAGTAAATTAGTAGACAGTACTAAGTCCCACAGTGAAGTAGTAGACAGTACTAAGTCCCACAGTAAATTAGTAGCCAGTACTAAGTCCCACAGTAAATTAGTAGCCAGTACTAAGTCCCACAGTAAATTAGTAGCCAGTACTAAGTCCCACAGTAAATTAGTAGACAGTACTAAGTCCCACAGTAAATTAGTAGCCAGTACTAAGTCCCACAGTAAAGTAGTAGCCAGTACTAAGTCCCACAGTAAAGTAGTAGACAGTACTAAGTCCCACAGTAAATTAGTAGACAGTACTAAGTCCCACAGTAAATTAGTAGACAGTACTAAGTCCCACAGTAAATTAGTAGCCAGTACTAAGTCCCACAGTAAAGTAGTAGCCAGTACTAAGTCCCACAGTAAATTAGTAGCCAGTACTAAGTCCCACAGTAAAGTAGTAGACAGTACTAAGTCCCACAGTAAATTAGTAGACAGTACTAAGTCCCACAGTAAAGTAGTAGACAGTACTAAGTCCCACAGTAAATTAGTAGACAGTACTAAGTCCCACAGTGAAGTAGTAGACAGTACTAAGTCCCACAGTAAATTAGTAGCCAGTACTAAGTCCCACAGTAAATTAGTAGACAGTACTAAGTCCCACAGTAAATTAGTAGACAGTACTAAGTCCCACAGTAAATTAGTAGCCAGTACTAAGTCCCAGAGTAAATTAGTAGCCAGTACTAAGTCCCACAGTAAATTAGTAGACAGTACTAAGTCCCACAGTAAATTAGTAGCCAGTACTAAGTCCCACAGTAAATTAGTAGCCAGTACTAAGTCCCACAGTAAAGTAGTAGCCAGTACTAAGTCCCACAGTAACGTAGTAGACAGTACTAAGTCCCACAGTAAAGTAGTAGCCAGTACTAAGTCCCACAGTAAATTAGTAGACAGTACTAAGTCCCACAGTAAATTAGTAGACAGTACTAAGTCCCACAGTAAAGTAGTAGCCAGTACTAAGTCCCACAGTAAATTAGTAGACAGTACTAAGTCCCACAGTACAGTAGTAGAGAGTACTAAGTCCCACAGTAAATTAGTAGACAGTACTAAGTCCCACAGTAAATTAGTAGACAGTACTAAGTCCCACAGTAAATTAGTAGCCAGTACTAAGTCCCACAGTAAAGTAGTAGACAGTACTAAGTCCCACAGTAAAGTAGTAGCCAGTACTAAGTCCCACAGTAAAGTAGTAGCCAGTACTAAGTCCCACAGTAAATTAGTAGACAGTACTAAGTCCCACAGTAAATTAGTAGACAGTACTAACCAGTGGGCCGGCCCACGTCACTCAACTGTCTAGTCCACCCCCCCCCCCCATCATAAAGAGTCTATAAATGAAATAAGGCCATGCTCATGAAAAAATAAATGTCCTCCCTCATCATAAACAGCACCGTCCGCCACTGGTGTGTGTATGGGTGAGAGAGAAAGAAAGAAAGTGTGTGTCTGTGTGGTGACTCACACAAAGACAGGGATGCGGTGATAAAAGGGTAGAATGATGAGGAGATGACCAACAGCTCTCCGTCTCCTTTCTGTCCTGGTCCCGCCCAGGGTCTTCTGTTATGACTGACTGACTGACTGACTCACGCACGCACGCACGCACGCACGCACGCATTAGACTACTGTTCTAACCCTCCCTTCTATAACATTAGACCACTGTTCTGACCCTCCCTTCTATAACATTAGACTACTGTTCTGACCCTCCCTTCTATAACATTAGACTACTGTTCTGACCCTCACTTCTATAACATTAGACTACTGTTCTGACCCTCCCTTCTATAACATTACAATACTGTTCTGGCCCTCCCTTCTATAACATTAGACTACTGTTCTGACCCTCCCTTCTATAACATTAGACTACTGTTCTGACCCTCCATTCTATAACATTAGACTACTGTTCTGACCCTCCCTTCTATAACATTAGACTACTGTTCTGACCCTCCCTTCTATAACATTAGACTACTGTTCTGACCCTCCCTTCTATAACATTAGACTACTGTTCTGACCCCCCCTTCTATAACATTAGTTTACTGTTCTGACCCTCCCTTCTATAACATTAGACTACTGTTCTGACCCTCCCTTCTATAGCATTAGACTACTGTTCTGACCCTCCCTTCTATAACATTAGACTACTGTTCTGACCCTCCCTTCTATAACATTAGACTACTGTTCTGACCCTCCCTTCTATAACATTAGACTACTGTTCTGACCCTCCCTTCTATAACATTAGACTACTGTTCTGACCCTCCCTTCTATAACATTAGACTACTGTTCTGACCCTCCCTTCTATAACATTAGACTACTGTTCTGACCCTCCCCTTCTATAACATTAGACTACTGTTCTGACCCTCCCTTCTATAACATTAGACTACTGTTCTGACCCTCCCTTCTATAACATTAGACTACTGTTCTGACCCTCCCCTTCTATAACATTAGACTACTGTTCTGACCCTCCCTTCTATAACATTAGACTACTGTTCTGACCCTCCCTTCTATAACATTAGACTACTGTTCTGACCCTCCCTTCTATAACATTAGACTACTGTTCTGGCCCTCCCTTCTATAACATTAGACTACTGTTCTGACCCTCCCTTCTATAACATCAGACTACTGTTCTGACCCTCCCTTCTATAACATTAGACTACTGTTCTGACCCTCCCTTCTATAACATCAGACTACTGTTCTGACCCTCCCTTCTATAACATTAGACTACTGCTCTGACCCTCCCTTCTATAACATTAGACTACTGTTCTGACCCTCCCTTCTATAACATTAGACTACTGTTCTAACCCTCCCTTCTATAACATTAGACTACTGTTCTGACCCTCCCTTATATAACATTAGACTACTGTTCTGACCCTCCCTTCTATAACATTAGACTACTGTTCTGACCCTCCCTTCTATAACATTAGACTACTGTTCTGACCCTCCCCTTCTATAACATTAGACTACTGTTCTGACCCTCCCTTCTATAACATTAGACTACTGTTCTGGCCCTCCCTTCTATAACATTAGACTACTGTTCTGACCCTCCCTTCTATAACATTAGACTACTGTTCTGACCCTCCCCTTCTATAACATTAGACTACTGTTCTGACCCTCCCTTCTATAACATTAGACTACTGTTCTGACCCTCCCTTCTATAACATTAGACTACTGTTCTGACCCTCCCTTCTATAACATTAGACTACTGTTCTGACCCTCCCTTCTATAACATTAGACTACTGTTCTAACCCTCCCTTCTATAACATTAGACTACTGTTCTGACCCTCCCTTCTATAACATTAGACTACTGTTCTGACCCTCCCTTCTATAACATTAGACTACTGTTCTGGCCCTCCCTTCTATAACATTAGACTACTGTTCTGACCCTCCCTTCTATAACATTAGACTACTGTTCTGACCCTCCCTTCAATAACATTAGACTACTGTTCTGACCCTCCCTTCTATAACATTAGACTACTGTTCTGACCCTCCCTTCTATAACATTAGACTACTGTTCTGGCCCTCCCTTCTATAACATTAGACTACTGTTCTGACCCTCCCTTCTATAACATTAGACTACTGTTCCAACCCTCCCTTCTATAACATTAGACTACTGTTCTGACCCTTCCCTTCTATAACATTAGACTACTGTTCTGACCCTCCCTTCTATAACATTAGACTACTGTTCTGACCCTCCCTTCTATAACATTAGACTACTGTTCTGACCCTCCCTTCTATAACATTAGACTACTGTTCCAACCCTCCCTTCTATAACATTAGACTACTGTTCTGACCCTCCCTTCTATAACATTAGACTACTGTTCTGACCCTCCCTTCTATAACATTAGACTACTGTTCTGACCCTCCCTTCTATAACATTAGACTACTGTTCTGACCCTCCCTTCTATAACATTAGACTACTGTTCTGACCCTCCATTCTATAACATTAGACTACTGTTCTGACCCTCCCTTCTATAACATTAGACTACTGTTCTGACCCTCCCTTCTATAACATTAGACTACTGTTCTGACCCTCCCTTCTATAACATTAGACTACTGTTCTGACCCTCCCTTCTATAACATTAGACTACTGTTCTGACCCTCCCTTCTATAACATTAGACTACTGTTCTGACCCTCCCTTCTATAACATTAGACTACTGTTCTGACCCTCCCTTCTATAACATTAGACTACTGTTCTGAACCTCCCTTCTATAACATTAGACTACTGTTCTGACCCTCCCTTCTATAACATTAGACTACTGTTCTGACCCTCCCTTCTATAACATTAGACTACTGTTCTGGGCCTCCCTTTTATAACATTAGCCTACTGTTCTGACCCTCCCTTCTTTAACATTAGACTACTGTTCTGACCCTCCCTTCTATAACATTAGACTACTGTTCTGACCCTCCCTTCTATAACAGACTACTGTTCTGACCCTCCCTTCTATAACATTAGACTACTGTTCTGACCCTCCCTTCTATAACATTAGACTACTGTTCTGACCCTTCCCTTCTATAACATTAGACTACTGTTCTGACCCTCCCTTCTATAACATTAGACTACTGTTCTGACCCTCCCTTCTATAACATTAGACTACTGTTCTGACCCTCCCTTCTATAACATTAGACTACTGTTCTGACCCTCCCTTCTACAGCATTAGACTACTGTTCTGACCCTCCCTTCTATAACATTAGACTACTGTTCTGACCCTCCCTTCTTTAACATTAGACTACTGTTCTGACCCTCCCTTCTATAACATTAGACTACTGTTCTGACCCTCCCTTCTATAACATTAGACTACTGTTCTGACCCTCCCTTCTATAACATTAGACTACTGTTCTGACCCTCCCTTCTATAACATTAGACTACTGTTCTGACCCTCCCTTCTATATAACATTAGACTACTGTTCTGACCCTCCCTTCTATAACATTAGACTACTGTTCTGACCCTCCCTTCTATAACATTAGACTACTGTTCTGACCCTCCCTTCTATAACATTAGACTACTGTTTTGACCCTCCCTTCTATAACATTAGACTACTGTTCTGACCCTCCCTTCTATAACATTAGACTACTGTTCTGACCCTCCCTTCTATAACATTAGACTACTGTTCCGACCCTCCCTTCTTTTTATTTTCAACTCGCCATTTCACAGCTTTTGTCATATTGAATTAAACTCCAACATTGTCCTTTTTTGCCTCCATGAATCGATGTAAACTTTTCTGCTTGTTCCCAAAAGAATTTGGCAATTGGCGCGTAGGCTATTTGGCGCTAAAGCTTAGGCACTAATGCCAGATCAGCCTGGTCACCCGTGATACAAGTCAGTATTCGACATCCATCCATGTCTGAGGATGTTGGGGTATGACGTGGAAACTGGCCACTATGGGCAACAGGGAGGTTCTGTTACCTTCCGGTAGGTTTTGGTGTTGCTAGAGCGTTGGGGATGAGCGCAAACGTCTGCCTCTGATTCAAAAGGTTGCAAGTTTTAATCTATCGATAGAAAGTTGTTTTTGAGATTTTTGTTTTAAGCCTATCCCAAACCTTAACCCTTAACCTTAACCTTTCGTAGTTAAAGCCTGAAATTAACCCTACTTTGAACCGTGATGTTTTCAACAACTTCGAAATGTGGCTTTTAAGAAACATGGATGAACGTCTAATTCTGAGGTGAGACTGTGAGAGCTAGTTGTGCCAGTTAGCCTAAAATAATGAAAGAAAAACCTCACTGTAGCTTATAGATATAAATTGCACAAGAATGATACATTTATGGATTTTTTTCAGGTATTGTTTTCTCTTTATTCAACCAGCCACCAACCCTTCATCCACGCAATGTTTAATTACCCTAAACCCGCCTGCCCCACGGATATAACCGCGGGGACTGCGGGTTATAAGTCAACCCGTGCATCACTGACACACACACACACACACACACACACACACACACACACACACACACACACACAGAAGCTGAGATGTCAGAGAAGATCAAGGGAGGTAAAAGTCATCCGTCCCCGTCTGCTAACACACACCGATCTCACACAGACACACCGATCGGTCTCACACACACAACAATCTGCCTCACACACCAATCCGTCTTACACACACACTCTCTCACAAACACTCTTTTGTGACTGGCCTTCCTCCTTTTAACTCGTCACTCCTGTTCGACAGCTGGACCTTTTGGCCCTGGACTTCCTGTGTCAAAGACTGGAGACAGCTACTGAGCTCCAGGGCTTTACGACACACACACACACACACACACACACACACACACACACACACACACACACACACACACACACACACACACACACACACACACACACACACACACACACACACACACACACACACACACACACACACACACACACACACACACACACACACACAAAGCAGAGAGACTTGTGAGACAGTCAGGGTTTTGACTACAAAATGGAGTACAAAGTATAAATAGGAACATTTTGGTCATAAAGTCAGTCTTGTCAAAAAACGAGATTTGGAAGTGAGGGCGTCACAACGGGTATGGATGGGTTGGGTATGAATCACTTACTTTTGCAAGTGATGTCCCAGAGACAAGATGTGGTCCCGCCCCCAGCTGACATGTTGTCAAGTCTGCTCGGCATAGGGGTGAAGATGGGCTTCCATAAAGTTGGTGCAAAGTTCTAATGCATTCAACAATATTGCGAAAGATGGCAAGGAATGGATTACATCCAACACATGTACGACATGATGGCTGGGAGTAGCTAGCTAGCTATGATACTGTGGCGTAATGTCAGAAGGTAAGAGTCGCATAGCTAACGTTGCCCCTGGCGATAAGGTTTGATAGGATGTAACGTTAGCCAGCTTGCTATCGGTAACGTTTAAACTCAAACTGGCTAGCTAAGAAGATCCCTATGCTAGCTAACTAGCCAATTCATTTAGAGTGATCCCGAGTCATCCCGAGTGGCGCAGTGGTCTAAGGCACTGCATCACAGTGCTAGCTGTGCCACTAGAGATCCTGGTTCGAATCCAGGCTCTGTCGTAGCCGGCCGCGACCGGGAGACCCATGGGGCGGTGCACAATTGGCCCAGCGTTGTCCAGGGTATGGGAGGGAATGGCCGGCAGGGGATGTAGCTCAGTTGGTAGAGCATGGCGTTTGCAACGCCAGGGTTGTGGGTTCGATAAAATAATGTATGTGCTAACTGTAAGTTGCTCTGAATAAGAGCGTCTGCTAAATGACTAATATGTAAATTTAAACTCGGACAAAGATATTGATAACTAACCCAGAGTTAGGTAGCTAGTTAAGTGGCTTAGCTACTTTTATGAGAACAGGCATGTTGTTTGTTTAGACTTGCTCTCGATAACTCAGGCCCTGGCGGCATCCTGCCTTTCCTATAACGGAACTGGGAGTCATGACCAAGGGCTAGGTTAGTTGAACGCATTGAAGTCATTGATTTCAGAGTTCCCAGTTGTTTTGAACGCGGCAATAGTAGCGGTGTCGGGGTCACCGGCCTGAATCTATTCTGTACTTACAGTCACTCTATTAGTATAATGACTTCCAAGCTAGAGAGAAGTTATTTTCTCCCGCTGTGTTTGAGTGATATTGTTTAATTCCCCAGGCTACTTACAAAACCTGGTGGATTTGTTGTTCAGCAGTGTCGTGGGAACCCCCGCCCCCATATCAGGAGCAGAAGGCTGAGGCAGTACGTGGGCTGAGGCAGTACGTGGGCTGAGGCAGTACGTGGGCTGAGGCAGTACGTGGGCTGAGGCAGTACGTGGGCTGAGGCAGTACGCGGGCTGAGGCAGTACGTGGGCTGAGGCAGTACGTGGGCTGAGGCAGTACGTGGGCTGAGGCAGTACGTGGCCAGGCAGTACGTGGGCTGAGGCAGTACGTGGGCTGAGGCAGTACATGGGCTGAGGCAGTACATGGGCTGAGGCAGTACGTGGGCTGAGGCAGTACGTGGCCAGGCAGTACGTGGGCTGAGGCAGTACGTGGGCTGAGGCAGTACGTGGGCTGAGGCAGTACATGGGCTGAGGCAGTACATGGGCTGAGGCAGTATGTGGGCTGAGGCAGTACGTGGGCTGAGGCAGTACGTGGCCAGCCACCAGTCCCACTTCAGGTTGGTCACATCTGATCTGGTCATAGGTCAGAATACTATCACTTTTTTATTTTCTATTTTTTTGTTATTTAAATGTGTTACTTATCTATTTTTTTACTTAACACTTGTTTTCTTTCTTAAATCTGCATTGTTGGTTAAGGGCTTGTCAGTAAGCATTTTCACTGTAAGGTCTACACCTGTTGTATTCGGCACATGTGACAAATACAATTTGATTTGATTTGACTTGTCTGTCCTGGAACCTAACAACCATTGATGATGTATTCAACGCTGTGTGTATCAACTCTACCTTATTTTTCTACAGATGGAGGACAGGAGAGATGGTTTGTCATGGAGTCAGTCCCCTGACTAACAGACAGGTTGATCCAGCTGGAGGACAGGAGAGATGGTTTGTCATGGAGTCCCCTGACTAACAGACAGGTTGATCCAGATGGAGGACAGGAGAGATGGTTTGTCATGGAGTCCCCTGACTAACAGACAGGTTGATCCAGCTGGAGGACAGGAGAGATGGTTTGTCATGGAGTCCCCTGACTAACAGACAGGTTGATCCAGCTGGAGGACAGGAGAGATGGTTTGTCATGGAGTCCCCTGACTAACAGACATGTTGTTCCAGCTGGAGGACAGGAGAGATGGTTTGTCATGGAGTCCCCTGACTAACAGACAGCTTGATCCAGCTGGAGGACAGGAGAGATGGTTTGTCATGGAGTCCCCTGACTAACAGACAGGTTGATCCAGCTGGAGGACAGGAGAGATGGTTTGTCATGGAGTCCCCTGACTAACAGACAGGTTGATCCAGCTGGAGGACAGGAGAGATGGTTTGTCATGGAGTCCCCTGACTAACAGACAGGTTGATCCAGCTGGAGGACAGGAGAGATGGTTTGTCATGGAGTCCCCTGACTAACAGACAGGTTGATCCAGCTGGAGGACAGGAGAGATGGTTTGTCATGGAGTCCCCTGACTAACAGACAGGTTGATCCAGCTGGAGGACAGGAGAGATGGTTTGTCATGGAGTCCCCTGACTAACAGACAGGTTGATCCAGCTGGAGGACAGGAGAGATGGTTTGTCATGGAGTCCCCTGACTAACAGACAGGTTGATCCAGCTGGAGGACAGGAGAGATGGTTTATCATGGAGTCCCCTGACTAACAGACAGGTTGATCCAGCTGGAGGACAGGAGAGATGGTTTGTCATGGAGTCCCCTGACTAACAGACAGGTTGATCCAGCTGGAGGACAGGAGAGATGGTTTGTCATGGAGTCCCCTGACTAACAGACAGGTTGATCCAGCTGGAGGACAGGAGAGATGGTTTATCATGGAGTCCCCTGACTAACAGACAGCTTGATCCAGCTGGAGGACAGGAGAGATGGTTTGTCATGGAGTCCCCTGACTAACAGACAGGTTGATCCAGCTGGAGGACAGGAGAGATGGTTTGTCATGGAGTCCCCTGACTAACAGACAGGTTGATCCAGCTGGAGGACAGGAGAGATGGTTTGTCATGGAGTCCCCTGACTAACAGACAGGTTGATCCAGCTGGAGGACAGGAGAGATGGTTTGTCATGGAGTCCCCTGACTAACAGACAGGTTGATCCAGCTGGAGGACAGGAGAGATGGTTTGTCATGGAGTCCCCTGACTAACAGACATGTTGTTTCAGCTGGAGGACAGGAGAGATGGTTTATCATGGAGTCCCCTGACTAACAGACAGCTTGATCCAGCTGGAGGACAGGAGAGATGGTTTATCATGGAGTCCCCTGACTAACAGACAGGTTGATCCAGCTGGAGGACAGGAGAGATGGTTTGTCATGGAGTCCCCTGACTAACAGACAGGTTGATCCAGCTGGAGGACAGGAGAGATGGTTTGTCATGGAGTCCCCTGACTAACAGACAGGTTGATCCAGCTGGAGGACAGGAGAGATGGTTTGTCATGGAGTCCCCTGACTAACAGACAGGTTGATCCAGCTGGAGGACAGGAGAGATGGTTTATCATGGAGTCCCCTGACTAACAGACAGCTTGATCCAGCTGGAGGACAGGAGAGATGGTTTGTCATGGAGTCCCCTGACTAACAGACAGGTTGATCCAGCTGGAGGACAGGAGAGATGGTTTGTCATGGAGTCCCCTGACTAACAGACAGGTTGATCCAGCTGGAGGACAGGAGAGATGGTTTGTCATGGAGTCCCCTGACTAACAGACAGGTTGATCCAGCTGGAGGACAGGAGAGATGGTTTGTCATGGAGTCCCCTGACTAACAGACAGCTTGATCCAGCTGGAGGACAGGAGAGATGGTTTGTCATGGAGTCCCCTGACTAACAGACAGGTTGATCCAGCTGGAGGACAGGAGAGATGGTTTATCATGGAGTCCCCTGACTAACAGACAGGTTGATCCAGCTGGAGGACAGGAGAGATGGTTTGTCATGGAGTCCCCTGACTAACAGACAGGTTGATCCAGCTGGAGGACAGGAGAGATGGTTTGTCATGGAGTCCCCTGACTAACAGACAGGTTGATACAGCTGGAGGGGGAAAAAATCAGAATTTCTTAGATTTTTCCCAGCTGTCAAAAGTGGTCTCCTGATGTGGTTTAAGCATTGTTATGGACTTAGAACATACAATTTTGTTGTTTTTCTGTTAAAAAAGTGTGACTTTGAGAGTGAAAACCTGAAACAAATTAGGATAAATCTGAAACCTGTGAATATTTTACGCATCTGTTTCAATAGTAGACCTATTATTAATCTACTGCACAGTACAGCTTGGGTTGGCTTGACTGGGAAAGACCAATATGCATTCATCATTTTGGGTCATTCAGAGTGTATGTCACTGTTTCTCATATCATTTTCCACACAGGGCGCCACTCCTTCGCCGGACGGGGTGTTTGGAAAGAGTCATACAAAACGTTATACTTAAATCCGAACTGGTTCTCTAGCAAATTAGTAAGATTGTCTCACCCTTATGTTCAAGAATGGCCTTTTTCCCCTTTATTCAGATTACAACCACTCACTTTCAGTTATTTGAAAAGGAAATAATCTCCCAAATATCACTATTTCTAAAACAAGCCATAGAAAGTTGGTTGCAATTTCAATTTAATCCTCCAGAATCGACAGAACAAATAATGCAACAAATAGTGTTTAAACTCAAATATACTAATTGATTTTTTTGAAAGAATGTTTAAAAAATTTATAATCTTCGTAAATGATATCATCCGTAGGACTGGTGGAGTTATGTTGCACATGCAGCTAACAAAAGCATATGGAAATGTCTGCTCTACCCAAAATTACAACCAAATAATTGCAGCATTACCGCAAAAATGGAAGAGGAAAGTGGAAGGGGGAGAAAGTAAGGAACTTGTCTGTCGGCCGCATTAAAGAACATAATTGGTTAAGGAAAATTGTGATAAATAAAAAAGTATATCAGTTTCATTTAAGGACCAAAGGATTGACAGCCGTCCCATATAGATTGCAAAATAGTTGGGAAGAGATTTTTGACGTACCGATTCCATGGCACATGGTTTATGAACTGATACGCAAAACGACGCAGGATTCAAAACTTTAGAATTTTTCAGTTTAAATTATTATACAAAATTCTTGCAACCAATATAATGTTATTTATATGGGGGATACAATCTTCCCAGCTCTGCAGATTTTGCTGCGAAGAGACAGAATCATTAGTTCATTTGTTTTGGTTCTGTCCATTTGTAGCTTGTTTTTGGTCACAGGTCCAGGAATGGCTGAAGAATTGCAATATTTACCTGGAGCTAACCCTGCAGATAGCACTACTGGGTGATCTGAAAAGTCATAGTCAATCGATCAATCATATAATAATTATTTTAGCAAAAATGTTTATTTTCAATTTACAATCTGTAGAAACAATGAGAATAGAAGGGTTCAGAACTTTTGTAAAACATCACAGTACAGTTGAAAAATATATGGCAAATAGAAATCCTATATGGATGGTGTTAAGAGATAGATGGGAGGTGTTGAATGGAGCTGAAGGATGGGACTAATAACAACTAACAACAACTAATAACAAGATAACTAATAATGTAAAGCATACTGTGTCCATAATAAGTGTATGGGTTATAGGTTGAGCGCTTTTGTGAAAGAGCACAGTTAGAAAGATATGGCATATAGAAGCAAACCGGATGGACATCATGAAAATGATCGGAGAGGTTGAGAGTAGAAGAAGTTCAGGAGAAAAAACAAACAAAATGTAATTATTGTAAAATTGACTGTGTCCATAAAATGTAGATAGTGGGTATGGGCTGGAAGTAGAGGCCTAGGCGTTGTTGTTCACTAGTTTACTCCAAGTGGGGAAAGGGTGGCGGGGTTGGAAAGTAATAAAGGGGAATATATATATAAAAAGGATATGTATGTATTTACAGTTGAAGTCGGAAGTTTACATACACTTAGGTTGGAGTCATTTAAACTTGTTTTTCAACCACTCCACAAATTTCTTGTTAACAAACTATAGTTTTGGCAAGTCGGTTAGGACATCTACTTTGTGCATGACACAAGTAATTTTTCCAACAATTGCTTACAGACAGATTATTTCACTTATAATTCACTGTATCACAATTCCAGTGGGTCAGAAGTTTACACACACTTAAGTTGACTGTGCCTTAAACAGCTTGGAAAATTCCATAAAATTATGTCATGGCTTTAGAAGCTTCTGATAGGCTAATTGACATCATTTGAGTCAATTGGAGGTGTACCTGTGGATGTATTTCAAGGCCTACCTTCAAACTCGGTGCCTCTTTGCTTGACATCATGGGAACATCAAAAGAAATCAGCCAAGACCTCAGAAAAAAAATTACTGTAGACCTCCAAGTCTGGTTCTTCCTTGGGAGCAATTTCCAAACGCCTGAAGGTACCACGTTCATCTGTACAAACAATAGTACGCAAGTATAAACACCATGGGACCATGAAGCGTCATACCGCTCAGGAAGGAGACGCGTTCCGTCTCCTAGAGATGAACGTACTTTGGTGCGAAAAGTGCAACTCAATCCCAGAACAACAGCAAAGGACCTTGTGAAGATGCTGGAGGAAACAGGTACAAAAGTATCTATATCCACAGTAAAACAAGTCCTATATCGACATAACCTGAAAGGCCGCTCAGCAAGGAAGAAGCCACTGCTCCAAAACATCCATAAAAAAGCCAGACTACGGTTTGCAACTGCACATGGGGACAAAGATCGTACTTTTTGGAGAAATGTCCTCTGGTCTGATGAAACAAAAATAGAACTGTTTGGCCATAATGACCATCGTTATGTTTGGAGGAAAAAGGGGGTCGCTTGCAAGCCGAAGAACACCATCCCAACCGTGAAGCACGGGGGTGGCAGCATCATGCTGTGGGGGTGCTTTGCTGCAGGAGGGACTGGTGCACTTCACAAAATAGATGGCATCATGAGGAAGGAAAATTATGTGGATATATTGAAGCAACATCTCAAGACATCAGTCAGGAAGTTAAAGTTTGGTCGCAAATGGGTCTTCCAAATGGACAATGACCCCAAGCATACTTCCAAAGTTGTGGCAAAATGGCTTAAGGACAACAAAGTCAAGATATTGGAGTGGCCATCACAAAGCCCTGACCTCAATCCTATAGAAAATTTGTGGGTAGAACTGAAAAAGCGTGTGCGAGCAAGGAGGCCTACAAACCTGACTCAGTTACACCAGCTCTGTCAGGAGAAATGGGCCAAAACTCACCCAACTTATTGTGGGAAGCTTGTGGAAGGCTACCCGAAACGTTTGACCCAAGTTAAACAATTTAAAGGCAATGCTACCAAATACTAATTGAGTGTATGTAAACTTCTGACCCACTGGGAATGTGATGAAAGAAATAAAAGCTGAAATAAATCATTTTCCCTACTATTATTCTGACATTTCACATCCTTAAAATAAAGTGGTGATCCTAACTGACCTAAGACAGGGAATTTTTTACTAGGATTAAATGTCAGAAATTGTGAAAAACTGAGTTTAAATGTATTTGGCTAAGGTGTACGTAAACTTCCGACTTCAATTGTATATGTGTGTTTATGTATGTACGGCTTAAAGTGGTCCTATGGCTAGACACTCCAATCTCCGTTGTGGAGCTTTGCAGCTCCTTCAGGGTTATCTTTGGTCTCTTTGTTGCCTCTGATTAATGCCCTCCTTGCCTGGTCCGTGAGTTTTGGTGGGCGGCCCTCTCTTGGCAGGTTTGTTGTGGTGCCATATTCTTTCTATTTTTTAATAATGGATTTAATAGTGCTCCGTGGGATGTTCAATGTTTCTGATATTTTTTTTATAACCCAACCCTGATCTGTACTTCTCCACAACTTTGTCCCTGACCTGTTTGGAGAGCTCCTTGGTCTTCATGGTGCCGCTTGCTTGGTGGTGCCCCTTGCTTAGTGGTGTTGCAGACTCTGGGGCCTTTCAGAACAGGTGTATATACAGTGGGGAGAACAAGTATTTGATACACTGCCGATTTTGCAGGTTTTCCTACTTACAAAGCATGTAGAGGTCTGTAATTTGTATCATAGGTACACTTCAACTGTGAGCGACGGAATCTAAAACAAAAATCCAGAAAATCACATTGTATGATTTTTAAGTAATTAATTTGCATTTTATTGCATGACATAAGTATTTGATCACCTACCAACCAGTAAGAATTCCGGCTCTCACAGACCTGTTAGTTTTTCTTTAAGAAGCCCTCCTGTTCTCCACTCATTACCTGTATTAACTGCACCTGTTTGAACTCGTTACCTGTATAAAAGACACCTGTCCACACACTCAATCAAACAGACTCCAACCTCTCCACAATGGCCAAGACCAGAGAGCTGTGTAAGGACATCAGGGATAAAATTGTAGACCTGCACAAGGCTGGGATGGGCTACAGAACAATAGGCAAGCAGCTTGGTGAGAAGGCAACAACTGTTGGCGCAATTTTAGAAAATGGAAGAAGTTCAAGATGATGGTCAATCACCCTCGGTCTGGGGCTCAAACCTCCAATGAAGGTCTTTGCTCCGTGAAAGAAGCAGAGATGACAGAGAACTTTCCCGATGTCAACTATACTTAACAAAACTATAAACGTAACATCTGTTTTATTTATTAGGCCCTAATCTATGGATTTCACATGACTGGGCAGGGGCGCAGCCAATCAGAATGAGTTTTTCCCCACAAAAGGGCTTTATTACAGACAGAAATACTCTTCAGTTTCATCAGCTGTCCGGGTGGCTGGTCTCAGACAACCCTGCAGGTGAAGAAGCCAGATGGGGAGGTCCTGGACTGGCATGGTTGTGAGGCCGGTTGGACGTACTGCCAAATTTTCTAAAACGACTTTGGAGGAAGGTTATAGTAGAAAAATGAACATTCAATTCTCTGGCAACGTCTCTGCTGGACATTCCTGCAGTCAGCATGACAATTGCACGCTCCCTAAAAACTCGAGACATCTGTGGCATAAAACTGCACATTTTAGAGTGGCCTTTTATTGTCCCCAGCACAAGGTGCACCTGTGTAATAATCATGCTGTTAAATCAGCTTCTTGATATGCCACACCTGTCAGGTGGATGGATTATCTTGGCAAAGGAGAAATGCTCACTAACAGGGATGTAAACAAATTTGGTCACAAAATTGAAGAGAAATAAGCTTTTTGGGCATATGGAAAATTTCTGGGATTTTTTATTTCAGCTCATGAAACATGGGACCAACACTTTACATGTTGTGTTTATATTGTTGTTCAGTATAAATTTTTGGGACACACCCTCAGACTATGGTAGACTCCGCCTTGTTGTGTTCAGTCATTGGGAAGAATATTTTGGAACAAGAAACTAAAAACAAGGAGCGTTTTTACTTTGTTTCGGAACATCTAGAAATATGTTGTTGTCTGTCCAACATTGAAGCAAGTGGTAAGTGGGCCAGAAGGTACAGTATCTTCCTTCAACAGGAAGTGGGAAGTGGGCCAGAAGGTATAGTATCTTCCTTCAACAGGAAGTGGGAAGTGGGCCAGAAGGTATAGTATCTTCCTTCAACAGGAAGTAGTAAGTGGGCCAGAAGGTACAGTATCTTCCTTCAACAGGAAGTGGGAAGTGGGCCAGAAGGTACAGTATCTTCCTTCAACAGGAAGTGGTAAGTGGGCCAGAAGGTACAGTATCTTCCTTCAACAGGAAGTGGTAAGTGGGCCAGAAGGTACAGTATCTTCCTTCAACAGGAAGTGGTAAGTGGGCCAGAAGGTACAGTATCTTCCTTCAACAGGAAGTGGTAAGTGGGCCAGAAGGTACAGTATCTTCCTTCAACAGGAAGTGGTAAGTGGGCCAGAAGGTACAGTATCTTCCTTCAACAGGAAGTGGTAAGTGGGCCAGAAGGTACAGTATCTTCCTTCAACAGGAAGTGGTAAGTGGGCCAGAAGGTACAGTATCTTCCTTCAACAGGAAGTGGTAAGTGGGCCAGAAGGTACAGTATCTACCTTCAACAGGAAGTAGTAAGTGGGCCAGAAGGTACAGTATCTTCCTTCAACAGGAAGTGGTAAGTGGGCCAGAAGGTACAGTATCTTCCTTCAACAGGAAGTAGTAAGTGGGCCAGAAGGTACAGTATCTTCCTTCAACAGGAAGTGGTAAGTGGGCCAGAAGGTACAGTATCTACCTTCAACAGGAAGTAGTAAGTGGGCCAGAAGGTACAGTATCTACCTTCAACAGGAAGTAGTAAGTGGGCCAGAAGGTACAGTATCTTCCTTCAACAGGAAGTGGTAAGTGGGCCAGAAGGTACAGTATCTTCCTTCAACAGGAAGTGGTAAGTGGGCCAGAAGGTACAGTATCTATCTTCAACAGGAAGTAGTAAGTGGGCCAGAAGGTACAGTATCTTCCTTCAACAGGAAGTGGGAAGTGGGCCAGAAGGTACAGTATCTTCCTTCAACAGGAAGTGGGAAGTGGGCCAGAAGGTACAGTATCTTCCTTCAACAGGAAGTGGGAAGTGGGCCAGAAGGTACAGTATCTTCCTTCAACAGGAAGTGGTAAGTGAGCCAGAAGGTACAGTATCTTCCTTCAACAGGAAGTGGTAAGTGGGCCAGAAGGTACAGTATATTCCTTCAACAGGAAGTGGTAAGTGGGCCAGAAGGTACAGAATCTTCCTTCAACAGGAAGTGGGAAGTGGGCCAGAAGGTACAGTATATTCCTTCAACAGGAAGTGGTAAGTGGGCCAGAAGGTACAGTATATTCCTTCAACAGGAAGTGGGAAGTGGGCCAGAAGGTACAGTATCTTCCTTCAACAGGAAGTGGTAAGTGGGCCAGAAGGTACAGTATCTTCCTTCAACAGGAAGTGGTAAGTGGGCCAGAAGGTACAGTATCTTCCTTCAACAGGAAGTGGTAAGTGGGCCAGAAGGTACAGTATTTTCCTTCAACAGGAAGTGGGAAGTGGGCCAGAAGGTACAGAATCTTCCTTTAACAGTGATATTACGTATTTTATACAGGATTAGTTAATGTTTGATATTGTGAGCTGCATAGTATTTTGAGGATGAGAACATTCCTGGTGGGTGCCAGAAGGTATGCGGGCCAAGATAGCTGGGGGGGCCACT